>NW_026726913.1:0-43032 GCF_029784015.1 Lycium ferocissimum
GTATAAATAGTGGAAGAACATAAAGTAACGTAAGTCTAACATGTAAATATATAATAAGTGCAGAAGTAGATAAAAAACCACCCAAGTATCTGGTCTGGTCATACAAGAGCATCTAACTAAAATCTATAAGTCTAGAAGTAATAATAATACATCAATGGTCTCAAATAATGTCTCAGAATAGCAAAGTAAGACATAATAGAAGAAGAGTCTTCGGGTAGCGAAGGGGCCATATACTCACCCCAACAGACTCGAATCAGCAACCTTAAACTCTCAGCCACGAGGGGTAGACGTCGATCCCACCTAATACTCTACATTCATAAAAGAATGCAGCAAGTGCAGGTCAGTACAAACAACACATACTGGTAGGTATCATAGGCCGACTAAGATTAGCTAGCATATACCAAGATAATAAAGTAAGATAAACAGGTAAATCAAGAAGGTATAAGTCATTACAAGCCAGTAACCAAGTATAAGTCATCACCTATGTTATGGCATCTAAACCCAACTGTGCCAAGTCTGAGTACACCCAATCCGAATCCGTATATCACAAGAATATCACAAGAATCCAAAGGTACAATGCAATGCAATAATGTATGAAACATGGATGCAATGCATATGCCTGCATTGTATACTCCGATGATGGAACATCACGTCTCGATGGCATGACCCGCTGAGGGACCCTTGAAAGTCTATGTATCAATCCTCACGATTCCGGCAAAGACCTCGGCAATCGCTACCAGCACTCATACTTCGATTCCGGAATAAACATCGAAAATCGGTCTTCACGTCACTCTCATCCAACTTAACCCATCTCATAACAGTGTTTCCTTGTATATCATCAATGTATCAACAGTATATCATGAAGGATGAAAATGCGTGCAATGTATGAGTTCAATGTCAATAATCAAATCAATCTCAACAGTACCACACATTTGCATGCCAACAATATCAATAAAAGTCTACACAATAAGCCACAATAGAATCACAATCCTCGTCTCAAAACAACAAGGTTCTATAATATCATCATCAAGATATATCACTAGTCACCAATATCTACTGTCTCCACGTGGCATAAGCCAACAACAAATAGAACAAGATGGTCACAACACAACGGGGTGGTGACGAAATCGTACGACGAGGACGACCTAAGGCGATAAAAGCTAGCAATTCATGCCGAAGGTTTGTGCATTCTCCAACAATATTGTCTAAGCATACGCTTCTTCGCTAATCGAAGTCTCACCATAAGGTAAACCATAACCTACACAGAGGAGACGAACAACAAAGTCTCCAAAATCAAACCTTACTCTTCCCTTTCCTTTGAGCCTCGAGATAATGAAAGTCTAAACATATCAAGATAAATGAAATTAGAATCAAGAAGAATATCATTCAAACCCTACTTCTATTCAAGACCCAAATCCCCAACCTATGAAATGGGTTTTATGAACTAGAGAGATAAAATTAGGAATCCATAGGTCTCAACATGAAATTAAGGCTCTAGGTGATCAATTCTCATCAATTACAAGCTAGAAGAACCAACAATTCACTTAAATTTGAATTCTAGGCAAAATCCTCAAATTTGGGTATAAACCTTAACTTCCAATTCCATAATTTAGCCACTAATTAGGAAGAAATCAAGCAATAATAGATTCTAGTCATCAATTCGATACTTAATGAAGCTAACCCAATCAATAATTCAAGATTACAAAGCCTAGAAAGAAGAACTCGTTGAACCCTCTTTTAATCCTTAAACTCTTAGTGAACTAGCATGATAATGGAATCCTAAGGTGATTATGGAAAAATGGAATAGCAAAGAAGATAGAAGAACCTACCACAAAGATTTCCCTCCAAAAATCACCTTGAAATGCTCCCAATAACTCTAAAGTTGAAATAATAACTAATGAGAGACTTAGGGCTTTTAGGACTCATTTAATGAATCTGTTTGCCCGATACCGCTCCTGCGACAACGAGACAGCTGCGACAGTCCCGCTTCGACAATCCCTCAAACCGCTGTGGCGGTCAGAAAAACAATGTACTAGCCCCTTCTACGGCATGGCCACCGCTATAGCGGTGCCGCTGCTGCGGTTAGAGTGCCGCTATAGCGGGGCACCAGAACTAGAAACTCCCCAAAAACCACAATGTCAACCCGAAATCGCGACAATCACCTGAGGCCATCTGCTCACATACCACATATGCAGACACACATAAAAACACGCTACGAATGAACTCGTGGCCTCAGAATTTCAAATGGAGGTCTCTGGGATCTATTGACCCCAGGTGCCTCGACGTGACTACCCGACCCCCCAAGTCCCAATGCACCGAAAGGTGCATTGGGAACCGAACTGAATTTATGCACAACTTCTAAATGACCATCCGAACCTCTCGGAATCGACAAATTTCTAAAAAAGGTCTGTTACCTAAAAGTCAACTTTAAGTCAGCTTTGTTTTTCGCTCTAAGCCCAAATTCCCAAAAAGTCGCCTAAATTATATCCAAAAACCTCGAGAAACGTGTCAACTGTCCCCTCCGATCAAATGTGAGCTAAACAAGCTCGGGGAAGGGTCAAAAGTACAGAAAAGACTATAACGACCAAACGGGTCGTTACACTACCCGAGAACTGGGCATAAGTGAGGACTACCTCAGACTTAGACGAATTTAAGAACTCTTACGAACCTCACTTTTTACTTTAACTTCAAAATGACTATCTTTCACCCGAATTCATCACGAAGGGATTCATATGGCTAAAATATCACATTGATACTCATTCTTACACATTCACACCTAACCCGAATTTACGAAGTGTTACACATTGTGACTGATTCACTAAATCCCTTGCTGATCTGTTCGGACTTCTGGTTCTTCAATGTCTTCCTTACACCTCCCTGGATTGTCTTTCGGTACATTTTTTTGTCAAATCATCAAAATAATGTTTTAAGATTAGCATTTATGATTGTGTCAGCAACTACTAAGTGTGTCTGAGATGTGTGACAAAGGGAACTAGGTCATCTTCACTTCAAAAGATTGCTCTGTTACAAACTCAAAAATAGTGAAACTGATTCTAAGGGAAAGAGGCACAAAAATGTGTACATATCTGACATTATGGGTCCCTTCAGACATCAAGTTGTGAGTTTTAGTGCACACGAAATAGATCCACCACTATGGCTCAAAAGGCTTGGACATTAAGTTTTTCACTACAACAAATGATATCAGAGGAACTGGTTCTTAGACTACCAAAATCCAGGTTCAATGAAGATAAAGTATATGATGCATGTGCTAAAGGAAAATATGTTAAGTCATCATTCAAATCAAAGAAGATGGGCAGTACTACTCAACTTTTAGAGTTGTTACACATGGATCTATATGAACGTATGAGTGTCCAAAGCAGAGGAGAAAAGAGATACGAGTTTATCATTGATGACTACTCCGGATGCACCTGGACTTTGTTTCTTGCATCAAAAGATGAGACATTTGAAGTATTCACAATATTTGTGAAGAAACTACAGAGAAAATTAAATGTTTAAGTGGCTAGCATCATAACTGATCATGGAACTGAGTTTGAGAATTTTAAATTTCTTTAATATTGTATGACTTATGGAATTGATAACAATTTCTCTACACCAAGAACTCTGCCACAGAAGGATGTTGTTGAAAGAAAGAACAAGACCTTGTAAGACATGGCAAGAACAATGTTGATAGCCAGTGATCAGCCTAAATCCTTTTGGATTGAAGCTGTCAACACTTCATGCTACATTATCAGCAGATGCATGATAAGGCCGCTACTGGAGAAAACACCTTATGAGTGGCTAAAGAAAATAAATCCCAACATCAGTCATCTTAGAGCCTTTGGAAGTAATTATTATGTTCACAATAATGGAAAATAAGTTATGGGAAAATTTGATGCCAACAATGATGAAGGAATCTTTCTTGGATACTCCTCACATGGCAAGGCCTTCAGAGTCTTCAATGAAAGGTATGCATGTGTTAAAGAAAGTGTACATGTAATCTTTGATGAAGCTGATAGTCTGAAAGGGATAGGAACTCATAATGATGATGATGACGATGTTGAAATTGGACTTATAGAGAGGTATGGTGATCAAGCGAGACACGAGGCCCCCAAAGAGATTGTGTGCAGAAGGAATTACTATCAAGGAACTCAGTTCACCAAAAGTGGTACAGGTTATACTTTCAACAAAGCAAACTGAGCAAGTTAACAGCATCAATGGATCTAATCCCCTAAATAATCATGATAATATGCACAATGTACAGCAAGAATGGGGAACTGAACAAGTGAAATGATAATGAACAACCTTATCCCTCTTTTATTGAAGGAAGCAACTGGAAATACAACAGGGCACATCCAATTGAGAATGTCATCACCTTCATTCAAAAAGGTGTTTTGAATAATGCATGGATCATTGCAATGCAAGAAGAACTTCATCAATTTGAAAGGGACAAGGTATGACATATGGAATCCAAGCCAAACGATAGAACAATCACTGGAAGTATGTGGGTTTTCAAATATAAACTTGATGATTAAGAAACAATCATAAGGAACAAGGTAAATATGGTAGTTAAAAGGTACAACCAAGAAGAAGGAATTGACTATGATAAAAATTTACACCAGTAGCTGGGATGGAAGGAACATATATGCTTATTGCTTTTGCATCCTACATGAAGTTCAAGTTGTTCATATGGATGTCAAGTGTGCCTTCCTAAGTGGATATACTTGTAGGAAGAAGTTTAAGTGCAACAACCTCCAAGATTTGAGTGCCATGAATTTCCCAATCAGGTGTACAAATTTGATAAAGCATTGTATGGATTAAAGCAGACTCCAAGAGGATGACATGAAAAATTCCTGCTTGATAATGGGTTTAAAGAGGTAACATTGATAACACCCTGTTCTTAATGAAGCAAAACACATGTCTAGTGATTGTTCAAGTTTATATGGATAGTATCATCTTTGGCACCACAAATGAGACCTTGTGTAAGGAGCTTGCTAAACTTATGGGAAGTGAATTTTAGATGAGCATGATGGCAGAACTAAACTTCTTTTTGGCAATACAAGTAAAGCAGATCAAAGATGGGACAATGATTCATCAGCAAAAATATATCAAGGAATTGCTAAAAAAAATTGACATGGATGATGTAAAGACCATTGATACTCCTATTGCCCTTTGTCACTAGACTGGATAAAGATGGACCTGGTCCTTTGGTTGAAGAGAAGATGTACAGGGGTGTGATTGGCTCCTTGCTATATTTAATTACAAGCATGACTGATATTGTGTTTAGTGTTGGACTATGTGTCAGGTTTCAATCTCGCCCAAATGAATCTCACATGAAGGCTATTAAGGTATCTTAAAGGTGCACAGGACCTAGTCCTCTAGTACTCAACTGGAGGTTCCTTTGAACTCATAAGGTATGCTGATGTTGATTATGCTGGATATCTTGTGGATAGGAAGAGCACATCTGGGATGGCTCACTTTCTAAGTTCATGTTTGATCTCATGAGTAACAAAGAAACAAAATTATATGGCATTATCTACTGCAAAAGTTGAGTATGTAGTTGTTGCTTCATATTCTACACAACTATGATGGATCAAAACAATAACTAGAAGATTTTGGTGTCTAAGTGTAAAGGGTTCCAATTATTTGTGGTAATACAAGTGTTGTGAACATGGCAAAGAATCTAGTCCAACACAAAAGGAAAAAGAACATTAATGGTAGACACCATTTCTTGAGAGAAAATTGGAGAAGGGACATATCTCTATGAAATTTTGCAAGACTGAAGAACAAATTCCTCACATATTTACAAATTCTCTAAGTAGGGATCATTTTTAAAAGAACCGTTTGCAGCTTGGACTAGTTAAAATGAATTTGGAATCTCTGGTGTTTCCCTCAGTGATAAGCTAAGTTTAAATCATAGTACTTCTTACTGCTGTTTTTTTATGATGCTAAAAAGGTGGAAGGGTAGAGATAGCAGTGAAGAGGAACTATTTCTGAGCTGAGCTGCAAAAACTATCTTGAAGAATTGGAAATTGTCCTGCCAAGAGAACTTGGTCCTTATGCAAACAATGAAAAAAATGCTTTGAGAGAGACA
Organism: Lycium ferocissimum; assembly: GCF_029784015.1. Classification (NCBI taxonomy): domain Eukaryota; kingdom Viridiplantae; phylum Streptophyta; class Magnoliopsida; order Solanales; family Solanaceae; genus Lycium; species Lycium ferocissimum. Next base: position 6,092 of record NW_026726913.1, read on the forward strand.
TATGGACATGATTAGGTTCCTACTCCTAGTCATCTAGAGGGTTGCAATGAATGGAAGGTAAGGCCCTACACAGGTTGAAGCAAGCTTAACATCTTGCCAAGCCAGACTAAGAGAGCTTAACATCTTGTTGAGGTCTAAAAGACTGAAGTGAGCTTAACATCTTACTAAAGTCTACAATAACAGGAGTATGCTTAACATTTTACAACAGTCCGAAGATAGATCAACATGGAGCTGGTTCTTAGGGGGGAAATTGTCAAAATGGAAGTTGCTCTTAAGGGGGAAGATGCGCATTAAGAGCATATGAAGATTGATGAAGTTGCTAGAGTGCACATGAAGAAGTATGAAGTTGCTATGAGTTTGTCATCATCAAAGAGGGGGAATTTGCTGAGCTACTTAGATCTCAGTCTTTATTCATGATCCTATGGATGTTTTGATGATTGCCACACATTGTACAAGTGAAAATCTAGTACAAGGAAGAATGTACAAGAACCATGTCCTTAACAAATCTCCAAAAGGAAATAGTGAAGCAGGAAACACAGATACAGGATTCTTTGAGAGAACCTGGTCCTTTAGAAAAAAACTAGAGACTATTTGGTCTAAGAAGAAGATGATAATGCACGCGCACAAAACGAAACCTTAGAGAATTGAGATTATGACATAAAATAACTTTACAAGGAACAGGAGTTTAATACATGAAAACTTTACCATATTTGAGCACATGGAATTTGCTTGGAATTAGAAGAAGAAGAAGAGGTCGTACACGTGAGTCAAATTCAAGTGAAACAAGGATTGGTTTCTTGCAATTAATTGAACCAAGTCTTGGTTGGATTGGGGAACTACAAGCAGCTATTTTACTCCTATATAAAGCATCACATTGGTTCTTGTTGAAGACAAGCGACTCAACTACAAAAAGAGAATAAGAGCGAAATCTTATCACAGAGTGTTTTTCAACTTAGGTGAATAAACTGTGAATAAAGAACTTGTTCTTATCAAGTACAGTCAATATTGCTCTTGTTACACAGTTTAGTTCTTCAAGATTTATCTGTAACCTTTATATTCCTAGTGATTTGTGTTAGGTTGTTATTGAGTTATAAAGGACTTCATAGATTGTGTATAGACTTTGAAGATGTTGGAAAGCATCAACAATTAGGGAGAATTGTTGATATTTAGGGTAAGGGCTGTTAGAGTCAGTTCCTTAGGTGTACAAGTCGTTGTAACCTTAAAAGTTGCTCGTGGTATAGTTGAGAGTTTGGGGAAATTGTATTGGAGATAGGTCGTGGTTTTTGCCTCCTTTGAGCAAGGAAGTTTCCACGTCAGATCCTTGTGTTGATTTACTATTTGGCACTTTACCTTCTTGCATAGTTGCTTCCCAATAAATTAACATTAAATTTGTCAAAAGTGGGCATTTTTATTTACGTCAAATATTTAATAAATTTCGTTTATTATATTTTGGTGATGGTGTAAAACACAAATTCAATTAGAAACACAAAGAAAGTTCAATCAAATTCTAGAAATTACAACACAAAAAGTAGACACCAAATAATAGAAATTGCACCTCAAAAAGCTACAACGGGCTGTTGAAGTAGACCAACTACACGACATACAAATTTCCTTTCTACTTAGATCATTTATGTCATCAGTTTTAAAATTACTCTTTCTTGATTCATATCACTCTATTCAGGAAACATTACACGATCATCAATAAAAAGTTCTAATAAAACATATGGAAAAGGGTAAAAAATGCCTTAAACTATGTGAAATTGAACAAAAATACCCTCCGTTCATAACTTGGTCCAAAAATGCCCTTAAACTATGCGAAATTGAACAAAATACCCCTATTGTTACTTCGAAATTGAACAAAATACCCCTATTGTTACTTAATTGGGTCAAAAATTCTCTTTTCCTAATAAACATTTTGTTTCTTTTCTTTTTAAATAATTTTTTTATAAAAATATTATTTCTAAAGAAACTTTTTCTTTTTTCTTTTCTTTTAAAATTTCTTTAAATAATAAAAAAAGTGGGAGGCAATCTTTTTTCTTTTTAATCTCGTTTTATCAATTATATATACTTTTTAAACTGATAATATATAGCATATATATAAGATCATTGTCACACCCTAATTTTCGATAGGGCATGATGGGCACCCGACCCTTACCTAGGGCCGAGCGAACCCGCTGACTCTCACAATACTCATAAACATACTGGGCCCGCAAAACATGACATAAGTACATAATGAAAAATTTTCGGAAAACAAACATGCTTTTCATCTTTTTCAAATCAAATAAAGTCTGCAATCGTATGAAATCCAGAATATAATGCACAACAATACATCGGCTTATATAGCCGCTTTTCAAAACAAATCGACATATCATACACTCGACCGTACGCAAAGTCTCTAACATAACTCCGGATATCACAACATAAGCACTCGACTCGGCGGCGCTCGGGAGAAAAAGGAGCTCGCCAATCCGTGGAACATCTTCTACTCATCTCAGATATATGCACACGCGGCATGAAACGCAACACCGGAGAAAGGGTCGGTACGGAATATGTCGAGCATGTAAAGCATGGCATACAGAAAACAAGGTCATAACCAAAGTAAGGAGTACAGAAAGTGAGCATAATAACCAGAATACCAAAGGGCTTGCATCTGAAACACAAATCGTACATCAGAGGTACAGAAGACAAATACAATAATCAGAATGCCAAAATGCTTACTTATCAAAACACAAATCATGCATATCAATGGCATGTATCATATCCGGCCCATGCGACCGAGTGACATAAGCGAATAATCATCATATTCATCTTTGTAACACATCATAATATCATAACTTATCATATGAGATGACATTAACCGATGTGGGATTTGCCTAAACCAATGTGGGATTCGCCTAAACCAATGTGGGATTTACCTAAACCAGTGTGGGATTTGCCTATACCAATGTGGAATTTGCCTCATCATTGGGTTTGCCCCACCACCGGCTCCGATACCAACTGATCATATTTCAGAATACATACATATAACGTATAACGTGTCGCGGCCCTCCAGTGAGGGACTCGGTAAATAGAATCATCATATCAGCATATATCACATCATATCATCGTATATCATATCATATCATCATATATCATATCATCACATGCGGTCCATAATGGGACCCGGCGGACAGAACATGGTCGCCACTCCATCTGGGCGCCACAACACATCATACTTCGGAATATAGCATACCTCCGAACACATCATACTCCGTATCACATCATACTTCGGAAAACACATCATACTTCGGAATATAGCATAGTGCGCACGATAACATACCGGCCCGGGACTCGGCGAAAGAGGTAACAACAGAACGCACGAACGAATCGTAAGTAAGTAACCATATGCATAAAAATCATTATTACAGACTCAACAGAATAATCAAAGCGAACTATTATTTCAAAACCGAACCAATAGTCAAATCAGGTTTCCTTCCGAATATCACTCGGGAACATATCAAACCGAACTTCAGAAACCATAGTCACGTATCAAAGTCACATGCACAAAAAATCCTCATTCCGGACTCAACGGATAAATAAGTAGTCATACTCGGGGTCGGAAAGATAGTCATATTAAATTCTTTCAAAATAAGTCGTTAGAACCAAACATAGAAAGTCGCGGGACCCACGGACGGCGTCAACCCAATCCGGGCCCGCCTATGAAAATTAAAGTCATTACTCGTCATGAAATCATTTGCGAAGATATCAAAGCGATCCGAGCCCTTTCTTGAAAGTTACGGGCGTTCGTAGTTTCGGAATCGTTTAGGAACAAAACTCTTTTGAAAACAAAACTTTTATGAAACTTTTGAAATTTAGTCATACAAAAGACATAAGGACCATAATTCGACTACGTTAAGAATACGAATATCAAGAAACAATTAAGAATCGTTTACGAGCTTATCAAAGCAATCCGGTTCTGTCCATGAAAGTTACGAACATTTTTAGACATAAGATCCTTTCGGAACAAACCGTTTACACAGCATTTCAAATCCAATCATATCAAAGACATACGGATCATAGCTTGACCATATTAAGGATGCCAACATCACAAAGCAAATATGAATCATAAACATGTTCGGATTTTACGAATAGAATTACCCCCAAGGCTCATAACATATCACAACTTACTTGCGTCTAGGACATGCCAAAAAAAAAAGGAAGGATAAGCTTTACATACCTTGATTGCTTCCTAAGCTAATCCAAACTCAAGTCTCGGCTTCTCAAAATCTACAACACGTCATTAGACACCAAACATTAGTCATAGGCACCTCGGAATCCCATTTTAAGCCCGCACTTTATTTACGAAATTTGGCGAGCATTTCCCCTGTAAATTCAACACCGAGAATTTAACTCGGCCAATTCTTCAACAACAATACCAATAACCATATAAACAACATCAATAACCAATTCAAAACGCATTCTAATATTAGTAATTCTTTTCCATATAATTCGACAACATTCCATTCATTCAATTCGACTACATACGTTCAAACCAACATCGACGCCCACATATTCAAATACTAATCCGAGATCATTCAAATAAGATTCAAGAATGTTTCCAACAATCCACACAATATTCAAAACAACTCAACCATTATACTACCTTACCCGAAACTTCCAAATGCCATAAGAACAAACAATACATTTCTTTCTTCCAAATTCATCCACTACTTCAATAATCCACACGTTCACAACATTAATCTCATAAATACAAGTAGCTATATTAAGATCACATTAGGTTCCAAAACAGCCCACAAACGATTATAACTTCAATATGAACCATTAAACTTTCATTTGCATCATAGAACCCACAACACAACAACCCAAACACCAAATAAAATTTGTCCTTCATTCTTAACCAACACCACATATATACGGCCAAATCCACAACAATTACAACTTCAACTTGAATCATTCAATACCTTCATTCTCATCACATAATCCATGACAACAACAACCAAAATACTAAGTAAAATCAATTCGCCATAACTTGCCAAAAACAGCCCCTATACGGCCAACATCAACATACATAAATTTCATAATTTTTTATCCATTTCTACATACTACAACCACACTCAAACATGCTAAATACAATTAATTCATCACTCCTACACCATACAACATATACACGGCCACACACAACACACCTTGCTTTGATGAATTTCATTCATTTCCACACTCCACAACATACACAAACCATGCATAACATATAAAAAGAGGATTAAACTTACCCTTTTTCACTTTGTTCTTCAACTTGGCTAGGGTTGAGATTTGCAAGAACCAAGGATTTGTTTGCTCCAATAACCACTTCATGTTGTTTAGGACCTTCCAATTAGTTGAAAAGCTAGAAGAAAATAATTTTTGAAGAAGAATTTGGTCTTCCATTTTTTTTTTCTCCCATGGCCGAATGGCCCTTATGATTTTTCTCCAAGGTTCTCAACTCTTCTAAGGGGTGAAGAATGATGAAGATGACTTAATTGTCATCTTTTACTACATATATAATTTAGCCATGTGGCCCATGGCCCACACCCCACACATGGCCACATATGGCCATTTTCATGAAATAATTAGTTTTCAAAATTTCACTTCTAGCCCATAATTTTCATGAAATGCCTAACTTTTCATAATTCATTTTTGACCCCAAATTTTTCTTATTCCAATTTTACCCTTAACACTCCATGCCAATGAAAAGATGAATATGCAACTTATGCACTTTTAACAAAATCGGAAGAAATTACAACCTTGTCCTTAACTTATCATGACTAACTCGGATTATCCCAATGTACCAAAATACGGGATATAACAATCATAGTAATCCCATTTACTTTTCATTTAGATAATGATAAAAAAAAAATTCTAATAAAATAGGAAATATTTTTATTTTTTAATCTTTTCCTAATTGAAGTAGGATAAGCATTTGCTGATGTAATCCTTGATTTTAAAGTTAAAATGAAAAAAGGTCAACAATAACTACATCAACGATATCTTAAGGATATTTTGTGATTTGAAGCAATGTAATAATTTTTTGTTTTGTTTTATGGCATTATGGTGGGGTTACTATGATCGTATATAAATGACCTATATTATCAGTTTAAAAAGTATATGGGGTAATTTCATTTTAGTTGATAAAATGAGATTAAGAAGAAAAAAATGCTTCTACTTTTTATTAGTTAAAGGAATTTTAAAAGAAAAGAAGCAAGAAAAGGTTTCTTTAAAAATAATATAAAAAATGTATTTAAAAGAAAAGAAACAAAATGTTTATTAGGAAAAAGGCATTTTTGACCCAATTAGGTAATAATAGGGGCATTTTTGTTCAATTTCGTATAGTTTAAGTGCATTTTTTTTTTACCAAACTATGAATGGAGGACATTTTTGTTCAATTCGTATAGTTTAAGGGCATTTTTGACCCTTTTCCGTAAAACATACATTTTCTCTACCTACTTAGTGTTATTTGACAATGCAACTATTTTTTATACATAACGTTTTTTTCATACTACTAGTACCTTAACCAATTAGCGACGATCGTAGAGATTTTTTGTTTTATAATACCCCGAAAATATTTCTCTGGATTCAATTTCATGTTATGCTAACTCAATATGTTGAAAGCATGACCCAGATGTTGTAGCTGTTGTTTAGCCTTTAGAGATTTTACGAGCATATCATCAATATAAATTGGTTGTTTACGTTTGATAATTCAGTCTATATAAAATTTAAATCAAAATCACTTATATGCAATGAACAGGTAAAAATGAGATAATAAACAAGTATGTTCTTGAGTTCGAGTCACCGACTAAACTCTGAATCGGTGTTTGACTAAACGTATAAACTGATCATACTTGCTTATAAGCACATTTTGGCTTATTTACGCATTTGATAAATACTCAAAGTGCTTATAAGTCAAGTATTTATCAGCCAAAAGTCATAAATTGATCATTTCTAGCTTATAATTTTTTGCTTTTAAGTACTTTAGTTGGATCAAAGCTTTTTTTTTTTTTTTTACTATTTTATTGATCAAAGCTTTTTTTACTATTTTATTCTTAAAATTAATTTTAGTTATCAAAATAGTTTTTTCAAAAAAAAAAAAAAAAACCTCTAACTTCCTCTCCGTTGAAAATATTTAACATTCTTCATTTTCCTTACAAATATTTTTTTTATATAAAAAAAATTAATAATGTTTCAGTTAGTGTATCAAAAGAATAGCTAATCGACACTTCTACCAAAGACATCAACTACTTATCATTAGTTTTAGCACTTTTATTCAAATGCATAACTGTTTATTTATATAATTAATTGGCTGAAGTCATCGACAGACCCTCAAACTTGTCCAGAAATTTCACTTAGACCCTCCAACTGAGACTCGTACCATCTAAACTCTCCAAAATCACTTTTACTGTGCCACTTAGACACACAATAAAAATACGGCCAAACACCAAATCTGTGTGTAATTCACGCACTGATGTAATAAAAAAGCGATGAATAAAATGATGACATGTGTCACATGGGCTCAAAATAATAATAAAAATGAATTTACAGTTTAAAAAATGAAAAATAATTTTTAATATCAATAATCAACCCAAAAAAAAAAAAAAAAGGAAAACTTAGTTAATACTGGGGGTGGGCATAAACACCGAAAACCGAAAAACCGGACCGAACCGAATTAATTCGGTTTTTCGGTTTCGGTTTTTCAGTATTTCGGTTCGGTTTTCGGTTTTTTTAATAAAAATTTCGGTGTTCGGTTCGGTGTTCGGTTAGGTTCACGGCTTTTTTCGGTTTTTCGGTTAAACCGAATTTAATTTTTTTTTTGAAAATTTACTACATGAATACAATTTTTTTTTGGGAAAAAAACATAAGTAAACGATAATATTATAATATTTACATACTCTTAGCGACTAAATGTTATTAAACATTACATGACAAGTTAAATGTTTTATAGTAAATCAAATTGCTATATATAAGGAAACCCTTGACGTGAATAACTCCAATACCTATTTGTTGTTCGTAGATATAGCGCTTTTATACAATTTAAATACTTCCTCCTTATTACGCAAGATTTTTTTCCAGCGTTTTTTTCTTACCTTTTCTACTTCCTCCTTATTCTCAACTTCTTTCATTGTTCCATAAAAATAAAATCTCAGCTTTTCATTTAACACTACGGGATATTGAATACAAGTATACTAATAATTTTAGTGTTGATTTTTATTATATATAGTATAATAAAAATGTTATACATAGAATAATATTCATATAATTTATTTCACCTATTATAATAAATTAGATATAACTCACATAATTTGATTATACACTATATAAAATTTTATATACGTCGTATGATTTTATTATACGTTATATAATACATTATATTTTGTATATAGAAGATATTATCTTGTATGTGTGGATGATCACTATGGTTGGATTAAAGTCATCAAACCTTCAAACATTTAATCAGCGTAAACCTCCGTAACTCAAGCAATGAAGAAGGAAAAATGGAAATAAATGAAGAGATGTGTAATTGCTAAAAAAACCGAATTAAAAAACCGAAACCGAACCGAACTTCAAAAAACCGAACCGAACCGAACTAATTCGGTGCGGTGTTCGGTGTCCACTTTCAAAAAACCAAAACCGAAAAACCGAACCGAACTTTGAAAAAACCGAACCGAAAAACCGAACGCCCACCCCTAGTTATTACTCCCCCCACCCCCACCCCCCCTCCTTACCCCCAGCCAGCAACCCCCCCACCTAACCCTTTCCCCTGTCTTTGTTATTCCCCTCCTCACCCGCCCCGTCACCCCTACCAATCCTTCGGTGAGCTCCTCTTTTTCTTTTTCTTCTTATAATAAACTAAAAAAAAAATCTTAAGAGAGTATTGTTTTTCTCCATACCAAATCACATGAACGTAGATGGCGGTGATGGGGTAGTCCGGTGGTGACAGGACGGTGACAATGTTAGAAAGAAGAAGAAAGGGAGGAAAATTAGTTGATTCAGAATTTTTTTTTCTTTTGTGAAGAATGAAAAGAAATAAATAGCAAAAAAAAAAAAAAAAGAGAGGTGCAGGAGGAAAAAATTGCAGAGATTTGGGAAAGTAAAAATGGGACGAAGAAGACGATGACGTGGAGGGGGTGGGTTGCTTTCCTTTTTTGATTAAGTTATTGTTATTTTCAAAAATGAATAAAAGTCCTGTTTAGTTATTTACTTAGTGCCAAGAGTCAACAAAAGAAAAAAGGTATAAGCTTTTTCAAGAAAAAAAGAAAAATAAAAATATTATTTGGAATCTACTCACGCGCCCAACGAAAGTGAATTACAGTTTTTTTTATTTTGTATCCAATTGGCACATTAAAAGTGATTTTGGAGGATTCAGATGGTACGAGTCTCGGTTGAAGGATCCAAGTGGAATTTCTGGACAAGTTCGAAGATCTGTCGATGACTTCAGCCAGAGGCGAATCCACACCATTGGGTGTGGGTTCTCGGGAACCCACAACTTTTATCCGAACTTTGTATTTATAATGGGAAACCCTTCAAATATATAAAAAATTTGACCTGAGAACCCAGTAACAATAGACACTGCTAGTTGAGAACCCATAAACTTCAAATCTTGGATCCGCCTTTGACTTTAGCCTAATTAATTTGAGCACTTAAAAGTACCTATGAGCATGTAATGCTTATCAATTACATACAGTCACATTATGGACTAACCCAAATGGGCTCTTTATGGTATCCGTCCAAATTTTTGTGACATTCTTTATTTTTAATTCAATTAAAAAAAGAATGATACATTTATATATTTCGTAACAATTTAATTTTAAACTTCATATTTTACATTTGACGAAATAAAGTATAACTGCACAAATATTCTAATGTATTTAAAATCAAAATTTTCAAAAAAAAAAAAAATTCTAGATTTTATGCCGAATAAACATCCTGTACATAATTGGAAGGGAGGGGAATACTGTATTTCTTTTCAGCAGCAAGTTGTTAAACAAAATACAAAAAGCACGGGTTTGTCCCGCCTTTTCTCTTTATTTTATGACTAACTATATGACACTCTTTCACCTAATCCACTTTGGACCCACAAAAAACCTACAAAAGGTCAAAAAGCAAAAACTAAATTACAGAATGCAATATTATCAATCTTTAAAGATGTATTCCCTCGATATATTCATCAACGGCTGTAGAGAATCTAGAGAAAATTTCCTGGCAAACAAGAATGGATCAAGCCGTTTATTAGCAACAGACAAATCAGAACCGTTGATTTCTTCATCACCATATCGAGGCCGGGCCAATCGTAAGGTCAAGATCAATTCTGGAGACACTTCACTTGCAGTGTAAGTACGAGGATGCCCTCCATGACTACCCTTCCAGTCCACGTGTGTCAAAGTAGCTGGGACACAACCCTGCGGTTAGAGTTGGCAAAATCAGCTCGTGAAGACATGACTTGTCTAGCCCGCCCAAGTTTGGGCTGATCATTGACCAACACAATTATTAGTTCAGTCCATTTCGGCCTAATGTAATTCAGCCGATAAAAAATTAGCCTGATATGCAGTCCAAATTGAAAATCTTGTCAAAGTATTTTTAAAAATAATACGTTAAATATAGCCATAATAAAGACAAAAAAATAATTTTGTTATGTACTAAAAAATTATTATCCTAATTTATGTGGCCCAGTTTTCTTTTTAGTATGTCTCAAAAAAATGGCATATTTCTATATTTAAAAATAATTTGATTTTATGATATGATTACAACGATGCAAATATCTACGATTTATTTTGGATCATAAATTTCAAAAAACTTCTTTTCTTTTTCAACTCCGTGCTTAATCAAATTGTATCACATAAATTGAAACGGGAATATAAAAGACTAAATACAGAAATTAAAATTTAATAAGAATTGAATGGATTAAGTTATGATCCGCTTTTAATTCATTTTAGCTCAAATAACTATTAACCCACACAATACAGCATTTTTTTGCGCGGAGTGCCCTTCGTTTGGGGTGGTCTTTAAATTTTGCCCCTCATATTTGAAATCTTTAAAATTTGTCTTTAGCTTCTAACACCGTAGGTTCCGGGTTGAACCGTAGCCAATCAAAATTTTAAAAAAAATTCGCAAGGCAAGTTTAAATTTCGCTATCTTCAGGACCGGCATCTTTTTTTGTTAAGGAATTACCAAAGTTATGCGGGCCAGCATCACTTATCTGTGGGGAAGACTTGGCATAAGTATCACGGGTCGACGTAACTTTGATAATTCCTTCGCGAAAGTTATCGGGTCCGGCGTAAAGTTCCCGTTAAAATATCACACACGTAAACTTTGTGAAGGAATTATCGAAGTTATACGGACCCGCATACTTATGCCTTATGGGCAGACTTGGCGTAAGTATCTACGTCGTATGCGATAATTCATACAAAGTTATCGGGTCCGGCATAAAGTTCCCCATTAAAAGTAGCACGCGCATAACTGTGAAGGAATTATCAAAGTTATCTTGGGGCCCGCAAGATACTTATGCCAAGTCTGCCCATAAGGTACGAGTATCCGGTCCGCATAAAATGTGTAATTCTTATATGTGTATCTTTGTTAGCAAGATAAGCGAAATTTAAAGCTTCTTGCGAATTTTTTTAAAATTTTGATAGCGTGGGTTCGAACCCTGAACCTACGGGCCAAATGGCGAAAATTTAAACATTTTAAATATGAAAGCAGAAAATTTAAAATCACCCCAAAAGAAGGGCGATTCGGATGCAGAATTGCCCCACAATACAGTCCACGACTCCCCAAATTCAGCCCAATTCAGCCAACCCACCTATTTAACCCCCCTACCTGTGGGTCTACCATGTTGAGTAGCGTAGAGAAGTATTGCTCCTCTGGATAACACGTGGAAGCTTCTAAGCAAGGTAGCTTGAACTTTGACCATAACCTCCTGTCACGCACAACTATCCAAGCATGCTTACGCTTTATCACAAAAAACTGGGACCCAATTCGAAAATCATCAAACTTCACCTCAGGTAACATAGCGTGTTCCCCACGCGCCGCATATCGACCGTGTGCCCAACTCTCATTTCCCAGTATTTCAATGAAGCTCTTTCTTGATTTTGTAAGAGTTGTGTAAGTGAAATTGAAAGAGTGTAGTGGAATACAAGATGGGGAAAGAAGGGCAAACATGTAATTATACTTGTCGTGGAGAAGTGCTCTTGCGAGTAACCGACGCGCCGCCGAGGTGAGAGTTGGGGAATGGCGGCGCGTGGGTTTTGAAGGGATTACACGGTGAGCAAACACGCCTTGAAATGGTGGTGTATAGTCGAAACGTGGGTCTGCATGTATGTATATGTTGTAAAGATTTTTAGGTGTGTTGTTGAAGAAAATTTCCCATAATGGGGCAAATGGAAGTGCGGTGGTTGTGAGAAACATAAAAGCTAGCTTCTTTGGTGCTGTAACTAGTTTGGTTATCGGGCTGACTCGTCCAGCTTCTTGGAACAACATTGAGTCATCATCATCAACTTCCTCATGCGAAGCTATTGGCGTCGGCGGATTCAGAATTTGAAGTTTATGTGCTCCTACAATAATCTCAAATTAATTTATAATGATAACTAAATTCGAAATAAATGAAATTTTGGATACATATATAGAGTTGGAGCAAAAGTTACTGCATTCCTGATAACCCGTACCTGAAGAGGTGGATCCGCCCCTGGCTACTGGTGGAGGTAATCTTGCACTATGAATTTCCTTGCTTTTTTCTTGGGTTTTGTTTGTTGATATTGTCTTAGGGTGTATGATGTTACTAGTCGTGTTCCTAGGTGGTGTGTTGGTGGTGGGGACTGAGGAGGAAGTAAGAGGGGTGGTGATAGTGAAGATAATAGCAAGGGGTAAGCAAAGTAAAAGAGCACAAAGTAGAGAGATTGGAGAAGGAGAAAGCATGGTGGTGGGGGCGGTGGGGTGGGGTGGGTTATGAGATGAAGATGGTGAGATTTGGTAGGGTTGAGTTAAAAGTCCACTAGTACTATTGGGAATGGAAAAAAATGGAAAGGATGAGTGAAACATACAACATAGAAGCAGAAAATAGTAGAGTACAAAAGGATTTCTTTTTATTATATGTATATACGTATGCGTAAGCTTTGTATAATAATCAGGTTTTTGTTTTACGTTTATTTTGGTTGTGCTGCCATCATTCTTTATATATAGTAGATTAATAAATGTTTTGGAATGAAGCGTAGGTGTGTGAAACGGGAAGTTGGTCCATCCTCCCATCGTCTTTCTCGTTGGTTAAGTTTGGATCATTATCTACGTGGCAAACATGCATGTAAAGGTGGGACGATGTTTTGGTGCCATTGAGAATTAAAGTGTCCCCCCACATGAAGAGTAAAACAAGAGATGCTTAAAGCTCAGTCTGGACTCGAGTTAGTCGTGTAATAAAGAATGCAAAACAATGTGATCTTGTTTGGTAACGAAGGAATGAAAAGGAGAGGAGAGTTTATAAAGGAAAGAAAATAAATGCCTTAAACTTTCGAATACAAAATTAAAATGAGCTGGAAGAAGCTTATATTTGTGTAGAGGACAGATAGCATATAACAAAACATAGATGCGCTTTTTGTAAAGGACGGAGCATATAAAGTTGACAAAAGGCATATGAAAGGGGAAGTTCTTATTATTTTGTTACTAATTGTTAATGGCTTAAAACTACAATTGTTATGATCGAGGGTAAAGGATTAGTAATTTGCCTTTTTTTTTTTTTTTGTGTGTGTTTAACGATACAGAGGGTCGCTATATATTTGTTAATTTTAGTAGTTGCGCGTAACCTTATTTGAAGAATATTTCATAATCCTGAAGTCAAGAAAGAAACCTACTTTAATAAGTCATTTATTATTGATAACATGTTGTAGTTTTATTTTGTTTAAATGATGAAAATATTCTTTAAGTTAATTATCATGTTGTTATAGATGATGGGATACAGATATAAACAAGGAAAGCAATTCTAGTATCAACTTTTCATGTAATATAAGACAATACAATAGTAGATTTTAGGCAAACAAAATATTCGAAAAATACCTCTTGAAGCATGACAGCAACCGTGAAACAAGCCTTCGCATTTCTACGATCTTTTGTTTTGTTGTGTGACCCAAGAAATTTCTGAACTTTAACACTTGTGTGGGCAAGCATTTCTTCCAGAAATAATAATCATTCATGATTGGAAAACCTATATGTGTAGCAGCATATTTTTAAGGTATAAAAACCTAACCTTCTTCAAGACCTGTTGGATTTTCTTTTCCACCAAGAAAAGGATTTAAAAGTTCTAAATTGACTCAGACACAATAAGAACCACATAATTAATTGTCAACCTTCATATTATGGAATTAATTAGATGTTTTTTAAATTATTTCTATCATAATAAATTACGAATTATTTCACTAAAAATTTATAACGGCACTCATTTATTGAATTTCGAATTATTTTATCAAAATTCTATTTAACTCCCATGTTAATATTATTAGATCAAAGCTCAGGAGATCATGAAGGAGAAGTTGGGGGCATGGGGGAGTAGTGGGACGTTGATAGTATATGGGTTAGGATAGTCGAATGCATCTAGGAAGCAGCTAGAGGGGTCTCGAGGGGCAACCCAGGTGGATGTAAAGGGGATTAGTGGTGGAATGGGGAGGTCCAAGGAAAATTAGAAGCCAAGAAAGTTGCGTATGCGGCGGAAGTGGAAAGCATCGACGAGGAAGACAAGAGGGGGAATAAGGAGAGATATAAGGCAGCGAAGCTAGCGGTCACGGCGGCTGAAACAACATCTTTTGAGCACTTGTATAAAGAGCTCAAGTGCAAAGGCGAGGATAGAATGTTGTATAGGCTCGCCAAGACGAGAGAGACGAAATCTCTCGGCTTGGACCAAATGAAGTGCATCAAGGGTGAGAATGGCGATGTGTTGGTAGAAGACGCACACATTAGACGGAGATGGCAAACGTACTTCCATAAGCTCTTGAATGAAAAAGGGGACAGGGATATCGTGCTGGGTGAGTTAGAAAATTCTGAGAGTTGTAGAGAATTGGGTACTGTAGGTGCATAAAGGTTGCAGAGGTTATCCGTAAGATGAAGAGGGGAAGAGCGACCGGGCCAGATGAGATCCCGGTAGACTTTTGGAAGAGCACAGGGGAGGCACGTATGGAGTGGCTGACTAGGTTGTTTAATGTCTTATTTAGGAAGACTAAGATGCCAGAGGATTAGAGGTGGAGTACAATGGTCTCGTTGTACAAGAACAAGGGCGATATTCAGAGTTGCAATAATTATAGGGGTATTAAGTTGCTAAGCCACACTATGAAAGTCTGGGAGAGGGTGATCGAGATAAGGATGATGAGGGATGTGTCGATATCAGAGAACTATTTCGGATTCACGCTGGGGCGATCTACTACAAAAACTTATCTTATCAGGAGAATGGTAGAGCAGTATAAGGACAGAAGAGAGACTTACACATAGTGTTCATTGATCTGGAGAAGGCATATGACAGAGTCCCTCGAGAGGTCTAGAGGTGTGCATGTGTCCTACATCAGGGCAATTAAGGACATGTAAGAGGGTGCTAAGGCCCGGGTTAGAACAGTGTGAGGTGATTCAGAACACTTTCCGATCGTGATGGGGTTGCACTAGGTATCAGCCCTTAGCCCATTTCTATTTACCTTAGTGATGGACGAATTGACGCGACATATTCAGGAGGAGGGGTCGTGGTGTATGTTATTTGCAGACGACATAGTTTTGATTGACGAGATGCTCAGTGGAGTTAAAGATAGGCTGGAAGTTTGGAGAACGACCTTAGAATCTACAGGTTTCAGGTTAAGCAGGACTAAGACGGAGTACATGGAGTGCAAGTTCAGTGATGTGACGCAAGAGACATGTAACACCCCGTACCTTTAACCTAAGCTTTGACCATGATCCCAGACTTAGAAAACCCGATAAAGAATGTGGGAATTGGAAATTTCCTCTTCATTTGTAAGATGGCGGTTTACGCCCATGAACAAAGGACCGTATTTCAAAGATACGGCCGTATTTCAAGTCGTAAATCGGTACTAAAGATTTTTGAGCATTCTGGAATTTGACACTTAGAGGTTACATCTTTAAATACGGACTGTATTTCAAAATATGGCCCGTATTTCAAAACTTATTTAGAATTTGAGAAAACTTCCTTGATGAAATTTGTAGAGCTTTGAAACACCTTTCCAACGGTATATTATGGGGGTCAAACGGACATCTGTGCAAAGAGTTATGACCATTTTATCGAAGAGACAAGCATTTGCGTTGCGCTTCATACTAATAATACGGACCGTATTTCAAAATACGACCTCGTCTTTCAAAATACGGCCAGTATTTTGCTGGACGTAAAGTTCAATTTTCCTTCAAAGTATATATTCATCCATATCAGCTCAAATCATTATTTTTCATTCCTTCAAGCCCTAGAACGACCTCCTACCCTCCTCCATCATCAAGAACACCAAGGTAAGCCTACTCTAATTATTCCAACTCAATTCTAACATATACTCTAATAATCTAAACAAGAAATCATCATTCCTAAACTAGGGTTTTCAAGAAAACCCATCTCAAGGTTCAAGAATTCAAGATTTTGGAAATCTTCTTCAAAGCTCAAGTCTTTAATTCAAGTTTTGGAGCGACTAAGGTATGTAGAGTTACTATCTACGTGTGGGAACATCATTGTTCTTCCCCACGCCTCCTAATCCATAAAGTATGAAACTTTAAAAAATTAGGGTTTCTATTCTATACTATGCTCATGATAACCTTAGGTCCATGTCTATGACTATATTATGTTTGAATTGCTATTATTCTATCATTGTGTTCTTGATACTCATTATGATTATTGAGAATCTGTCCGTAATCCATGAAAATCCATATTTTGTATTCCATGGGTTCTTGCATGCATGTTTTTGACTAAGAATGATTATTTCATGAATATCCTATATGTCTACAAGTTTTCATGCAATTAAATCATATAATTACTTTCATGCCATGATACAAGAAATATACATGATAAATACAAGTTATTTCACGAAAATCATGGGCTTCTTGGCCAACTATATTATGTTCATGTTTTTTGGAGTTGCACGAATTACCGAGAAGGCTCAGATAGCCTCAAACTACGTAGCCACCGTAGGACAAGGGTCGCTCCGCCCAGATAGGACGATACCTTAATTTTACACTGAATGGATCCATCAGGCACGTTACCACCTTATACCTTGGCAAGTGCATTGGGGGTCTCCGCCCGGTCCCAATTGAGGTACCAGACTCCACGTACCCACGTGGTGATATTATATTATCGGTTATGAAATGCTCTCCCTACCTACCATGTTTTACTCATGCTTTATATTATATATGTATTCATGTTCATGCTCATGTTCATGTCCAGGTTTTCAGTTTCACTTCTTATCATGTTATTCCATGTCCCATGTTATTTCTTTCAGTTGCTTTACATACCAGTACATTCAATGTGCTGACGTCCTCTTTCTATTGCCCGGGGGCTCGCATTTCACGGTCGTGGGCATCGGATTGACAGACGACACATCCGCTCTACAGGACGCATTCGTACGCCTTATTATCGCGAGCCCCATCTCATTCGGGTTTGGTCAACTTTTTATTTTATGGTTAGTTACGCATCTAAGGTACGTCGGGGGCCTTGTCCCGCAAGTATGTTTTCCAAATGCGTGCACTCATGGTAGAGGTTTCATAGACTAGACAAGTCATTTATGTTATGTCAGACTTTCGGAGTCGTATAGCCATTTTGGCTCATTCATGTTATTTCCGTACTCATGTTTAAACAAGTATTTTTATTAAGTTTTATGACTTATTACGTTTTATAAAGGCTCATCATGCATTCACGTTATATTTCGCTCATGTTATGCCTTATGATGATTCAGCAAGCCACGTGGTTCACTCGGTACACGCAAGAAGGTGACGGTGCTCGTTTCGCCCTGTGCCATAGTTCGGGGAGTGACAAATCTCGGTATCAGAGCCTAGGTTCAAGAGTCTTATGGAGTCTATGAAATCGTGTTCAGTGGGGTCACTTTTATATGTGTGTGCGCGCCACACATATAAATAGTTGACCACCAAGACATTTAAGATTGTCTCACTTCTTTCAACTCTAGATCGTGCAACGTAGCCGTGTTCTCGTAAATCACTCGAACTCATGTGTTGTTTCCCATTCTACCGAATACGCCTAGTCTCAATGGATGAGAAAGATGTAAAGCTAGTCGTTATCGATGTGTTACTTTCCGATGGAGGCATCAGGAATTATTCTAACTCGTGCCATGAAGCTTAGAGCAGTAAGTAACATTCTCTCTCCATCGAATTCAAAACGTATCGAATGCGTAAGCGGCGAGAAGGAAAATTCGAGACCCGAGACTTACCAAATAGTGCATGGTGTGTTTATTAGATGATAATACCATTTTAAAAACAAGTTTCGGCATGGTAGTACACGTAGGTTATATACCTTACAGAATAAGTTTATTTGGATTATCTGACCATGCAGCTACTGTATAAGGATGATAGTTCAGATTTAAGACCCTACAGAGTAACATGTTATGAAATTGTCCACGATAGTTTTGAGCAGGAAATAGCCTAAGAGCCAACCACCTGTAATACTAGAAAGTCTCGACTTTTTTTAAGGATATATATATATTTTTGTCATATGATCTATGCACATGACTAGGAAGGGACTGATGCGATAAGAAAACCATGAACAGACGATATTGAATTTTTTTTTGTAGGGTTAGTTTTAATTTATTTAAGCTTATTCAGATCAGACCTAGAGAGTATGATGTTAGTGAGTTACTACAAGAAGCAGATATTACTATGAGATAAAAGATATGACAATTCCCTCTTAGGTTATGTCATTAAGTATTTATCTCCGATATGTATAGTGTAATATAATTTTGAACTTGTATAGGGAGTTTGGGATTAGTTGTTCCAATTTCTCATTTGAGAATTTGAGACAGATAAAATTTCCCTAGGTGTGATCCGTGTCTATAGTTTAGAAAGATAGTATACAACCCCAGAATAGAGTCAGATAAGGAGGAAAAGTTAGAAATAACCTTATGCTTCACTTTAGTACTCAGAGAAGAATTAGATAATGTGATGCTAGCAAGTGGTTATGTAAGCATAGTAAGTAAGTTTGAATAGATACAAGAATTAGAAATTTTCAGCAGTTAGTAGAAGTACGATTTGAGTACTTAGTCAAGTTAGCACTATTAAGTGGGTAATCGTCTCGAATACACCGAAGGCGTGTTAGAACCCAAAGGTTTAAGTTAAATTCGAGGTATAGAAATTGGTGAAAGAAGAAAACCATCTAAATACAGAGAGCAAGCTACAGAAGAAGAGCTTTTAAGAGTTATCGTAAAAGAGTTTTCCTCAAGACCGACAAAGCTAGTATGTCGGTTTGGTGTACATTAGAAACCCGTTCATTTAAGTAATCCGGTTTTCCCAAGTATAAGACTTGCTTGAAGTAAGCCGAAGAAATGAGTCGTCAGTATGTTAGAGGAAATTAGTAGAACCACTAGATGACCACTTATCGCTAACTCAAGGGATCCACAGGCTTTAAACGTCAGCTTTTGAACTAAGGGGGAGATCGTGCTATAAGGTGCCGATATAAACTATGTGTTTTATAAGTTGATAGGTGTTAAGGAGATTATGTCAAAGGGTCACAGTTTCATGTAGCCAAGATAAGGTGAGTAGAATGTGATTTTTGTCATGCTGTTGAGATCAAGTACTAGGTAATTATGTTATAAGATAAAGTTCTAGATCGAATAGCGGATTTTAAGGGTATAATAGCCCAATTCCGTGAGTAATTCATGTACTATGTGGTACTAATACCCGTACGTACTCTACTCGCGTGCCTTTCGTACCCATATCATGCCCATGTTAGAGATTGATACTCCGCATTTAAGATACAAGAATTAAGACTTCATACGATAGTAAGTTATGTGAATGTCCTTTCATGTCCGACACTTTTGGTGTGCTCATGTCTAAAGTTAAAAACCGTATCTGTGTCTCACGTATCTATCATGCTTTTATACTCATGTCCATGTTCTAGCATCTACGTGCTTTTCAAATCGATGATGATCTTGACCCCTATGATTATGTCATCTATGTTACACATACTCGTGTCCAATTCATTTCGCTATGCATTCCACTTATAAGCGGTATCGTAACAATGATTTTGTGAGATAATAATGAAGGTGTGAACCAAGATGGATGTCCTACCCATGATTCTATGTAATTCGTGCTTATGTTCCTTTAACTAAAGTTTTACGATCATGATGAAATGATTCCTCTTTCCTTTCGCTAAGTATCTAGGCCTCGTTATGTTCAAGGTGTCTTTCTACCCATGTCTTAGATGCTCGAGGAACGAGTTATACATGCCTATAATCCATTCTTTCATGTGCCTTATTTATAACAAGGGCGTTTACTCACGGTGATAAGAGTAAGCTATGTTGAACCATGTCCTATTCTTTCGGTATATCTAAATTCTAAAGGTAATGTTTTATCCATGCCTTACGTCTCTGAGTACCCAAGAGTTAGCCTGTAATTGTACTCCACGCAAGTCACACTTATGCCTTAGTCTTACTTCAATACGCATGAACTCAAGTCCATATGCCATGGTATGTAGGTACTCATATAAATGCCATATTTTTCATGGTCCCATGCCCCATGTCATGCTATTCACGTTTCATGCCATATGAATCACGTTCCCATGTACGCATATTCCACGTTACGTCCTCCATGTACAATGCACCATGTCATGTCTCGTTCTCTAAAGCAAAGTATCTTATATGAATAGTACCAATAATTCCTTTTCTCTCGCTCTATCTATAATTCGCTCACGAGAATGAGCAAGATGAGGTAAGGTATTTATAATCATGATTAACTAACAAGATAATCGAAGTAAGGTGCATTCCTATATTCAAATAGATATCTTTTCATGTACCCTATGGTACTTATCTCGGGAGTATTCTACTCGCATTCGACGTATTCATGTCATGCCTATGCTAGAGATTTATGAACACCTATGTTAGGATCATATTCTTGTTATACGACTCAAGTCTGTCGCATTCACATTGAGTTGCGCTTACATTCAAAGCCTAAGTCATACTCCTATCTCATATTACCATGGTGACATACGATCGTCTGTGATTAAGTCTCTAAGTATCCAAATCCTACCCGCGCTTAGTATTCAACCCTCATGTTGTAACAATCATGTTTTCGACATCCAGATCCCATGTTACGCTATCCATTTTCACACGTATTCGTATCTCATGACACGCTTTAGCACTCATGTATTCATGTCATCCGCCTTCGTGTATATATGTCCCACGTCATACATCTCACGCCTGTAATCATGTCATGTTTGTGCCTATTTCCAGTACTCATGTCATTCGTGCCTACGCATTTCTTCCAAACCCCATGTATAGTAATCATGTAATCATTCAGCCAATATCCGTGTTTTCAAGCCAGCTCAGTATTTATGTTAGATACATTCAAGATTTAGTAATCACGTTATGTCACATCATACGTATTAAGATGCTATGTGGGTTGTGTGTTGGTACTTTAGTTAGTTGGCAAGCGTTTGAGAAATGTCGTGAGTGGTCCAATTATGAAGGTTTAAGTCCCGCCATAAATTTTGTAGATTCCGCAGTTAGTAGCAATTCTTAACCACTAGTCATAAATTGAGGACAAATGTTTCATGATTCTCATTCATGTAGGCGCTACTCAGTTTCATGTTCCCATGTACATGTTTCCATGTAATCACGTATTCAGTTCGGATGATCCATGACAATGTTCCTACATAACCATGTCAAGCTCTTATGTTTTACGGCTTGTTTCCGTCATGTTCATGTATTCAAGCCATGTCCAGCCACGTTCTTAACCATGACTCATCATTCGAGGGCGAATGATCCCAAGGGAGAGATATTGTAACACCCCGTACCTTTAACCTAAGCTTTGACCATGATCCCAGACTTAGAAAACCCGATACAGAATGTGGGAATTGGAAATTTCCTCTTCAGTTGTAAGATGGTGGTTTACGCCCACAAATAGTGATCGTATTTCAGTATACGGCCCGTATTTCAAGTCGTAAACTGGTACCAAAGATTTCTGAGCATTCTGGAATTTGACACTTAGAGGTTACATTGTTAAATACGGCCCGTATTTCAAAATATGGCCCGTATTTCAAAACATATTTGGAATTTGGGAAAACTTCCTCGATGAAAGTTGTAGAGCTTTGAAATATCTTTCCAACGGTATATTATGGGGGTCAAACGGACATCCGTGCAAAGAGTTATGGCCATTTTCTTGAAGAGACGCAAAGTCTATACGGAATACGGACCGTATTTCAAAATACGGCCCGTCTTTCAAAATACGGCAAGTATTTTCTTGAACGTAAAGTTTAATTTTCCAGAACAGTATATATTCGTCCATATCAGTTCAAATCATTATTTTTCATTCCTTCAAGCCCTAAAACGACCTCCTACCCTCCTCCATCATCAAGAACACCAAGGTAAGCCTACTCTAATTATTCCAACTCAATTCCAACATATACTCTAATAATCTAAACAAGAAATCATCATTCCTAAACTAGGGTTTTCAAGAAAACCCATCTCAAGGTTCAAGATTCAAGATTTTGAAAATCTTCTTCAAAGCTCAAGTCTTTAATTCAAGTTTTGGAGCGACTAAGGTATGTAGATTTACTATCTACGTGTGGGAACATTATTGTTCTTCCCCACGCCTCCTAATCCATAAAGTATGAAACTTTACAAAATTAGGGTTTCTATTCTCTACTATGCTCATGATAACCCTAGGTCCATGTCTATGACTATATTATGTTTGAATTGCTATTATTCTATCATTGTGTTCTTGATACTCATTATGATTATTGAGAATCTGTCCGTAATCCATGAAAACCCATATTTTGTATTCCATGGGTTCTTGCATGCATGTTTTTGACTAAGAATGATTATTTCATGAATATCCTATATGTCTATAAGTTTTCATGCAATTAAATCATATAATTACTTTCATGCCATGATACAAGAAATATACATGATAAATACAAGTTATTTCACGAAAATCATGGGCTTCTTAGCCAACTATATTATGTTCATGTTTTTGGGAGTTGCACGAATTACCGAGAAGGCTCAGATAGCCTGAAACTACGTAGCCACCGTAGGACAAGGATCGCTCCGCCTAGATAGGACGATACCTTAATTTTACACTGAATGGATCCATCAGGCACGTTACCACCTTATACCCTGGCAAGGTATGGGAGCTCTGCTGGTCCGGCGAGGTACCAGACTCCACGTACCCACGTGGTGATATTATATTGTGGGTTATGAAATGCTCTCCCTACCTATCATGTTTTACTCATGCTTTATATTATATATGTATTCATGTTCATGCTCATGTTCATGTTCATGTCCAGGTTTTCAGTTTCACTTCTCATCATGTTATTCCATGTCTCATGTTATTTCTTTCAGTTGCTTTACATACCAGTACATTCAATGTGCTGATGTCCCCTTTCTATTGCTCAGGGGCCTGCATTTCACGATGTAAGTACTGATTTACAGGACGACACATCTGCTCTGTAGGACAACATTCGTATCAGTTTATTGGTGAGCCCCATCTCATTCAGGGTTTGGTCAACTTTTTGTTTTATGGTCAGTTATGTATCTAAGGTATCTTTGGGGGCCTTGTCCCAGTAAGTGTGTTTTCCAGTCAGACTCATGGTAGAGGTTTCATAGACTAGACAAGTCAGTTATGTTATGTCAGACTTTCGGAGTCGTATAGTCATTTTGGCTCATTCATGTTATTTCCGTGCTCATGTTTAAACAAGTATTTTGATTAAGTATTATGAATTATTACGTTTTATAAAGGCTCATCATGCATTCACGTTATATTCCGCTCATGTTATGCCTTATGATGATTCAACAAGCCATGTGGTTCGCTCGGTCACATGCAGTAAGGTATCGGTGCCGTGTTTCGCCCAGGCCATGGTTCGGGGCGTGACAAGACAGATGTGGAAGCGAAGATCGAGGCACAAGCTATACCCAAAAGAGGAAGTTTCAAGTATCTTGGGTCCATAATACAAGGGGACGGGGAGATTGATAATGATGCCGCACACCGTATTAGCGCAGGGTGGATGAAATGGAGGCGTCCCTCCGGCGTGCTTTGCGATAAGAAGGTCGCCTAGGTGGAAAGGTATGTTTTACAAAGTGGTGGTTAGACTAGTATTTTTGTGTAGGGCAGAATGCTGGCCAGTCAAGAACGTTCACGTGTAGAAGATGAAGGTAGCGGAGATGCGGATACTCATACGGATGTGTGGTCACACTAGGAGAGATACGATTAAGAATAATGATATACAAGATAAGGTCGGATTGGCCTCCATGGCAGACAAGATGAAGGAAGTGAGACTGAGATAGTTTGGGCATGTGAGGAGGAGGTCTGAGGATGCTCCAGTTTGGAGGTTTTAGAGATTGACGGTCGCAGGAGTTAGGAGAGGTAGAGGTAGGCCGAAGAGAACTGGAAGAGGTGATTAGACAGGATATGGAAAAGCTTCAACTGACTGAGGACATGACCTTAGATAGGAAGATTTGGAAGTCGAGGATTAGGATTAGGATACAAGGTTAATAGGTAGTTGAGTTTTTTCGCGCTGTGTGTGAGAGAGGTGGGGATTTAGCCTTTCCATCTCCTCTTCTCCTTTTATTAGTAGTATTATTTTGGTATCGCGTAGATCATTATCTTTATGTGTGTATTGCTATGTGTTACTCCAATTTATTTTGTATCTTGATGTTTTATTGTCCTATTTTTATTGCAATCCTGCATTGACTACGTTTCTTTTGAGCCGAAGGTCTATCGGAAATAGTCTTTGTACCCCGCCAAAGTAGAGGTAAGGTCTGGGTACCTCCTACCCTCTCCAGACCCCACTTGTTGGATTATATTGGGTATGTTGTTGTTAATATTACAGATGCCAATCAATTAATGGAATTACTAATAATCTAATTTATTGATTAATGAATTCTTCAGACTTTCCTTTGTCTAATTTCATGTGTCGGATACAAAATTCATCGACTGTCTCGCCTTATTTTGAACTGGTCAAAATATGTTTGCAACATTCGCCTCTTCTATCTGGTTTTCAAAGGGTTTAGAGTCTCCACCTACTTTCTAAGGGCGTATTAGAAAACATATTTGTATTGATATGTCTACTCTGTTTTAGTCTGCAAAATCGATGAAATTCTAGGTAAGAGTTTTATTTACTCCTAGGGAAAGATGTTAGTTATCCCTCGTAGCCTATTCTAAGATAGCCCTCACACTTAGTTTAGCCACATTAGAGGGGGATTATCCTTTTCTTTATTATTACCTGTTTAGGGTCTAAGATAGCCCGTACACTTAGTTTAGCTATATTAGAGGGGGTTATCTATTTCTTTATTATTACCTGTTTTTTGAAAAAGTGAAGAAGAAGTAATTTTATGAAAATGGAGTGAAATAGTGATAAGGTGATATCCACAACATGCATACTTCAAAATAAAATACAAGCATAAAATAAGTATACGGTGCATATAAAAATGTGTATGACTCAAAAAATAGTGTACAACGCCTGAATTTTTCTATTAACATTTTAAGGTTTTTTTTTCTTCCGAAAACTGCATATCTTTTAATAATTTCAAACACAGGTTCTTTCAGAAGTGAAAAGAGTCTAGAATTAGTTCACCTTTTGTCAAAACATATTTTTGTGCGGATTGCCCTTCAAAGGCACTGGTCTTTAATTTTTGCCCCTCAAATTGCTAGTCTTTAATTTTTTTCCTTTCGCCTACTACCATGAGGTTTGGGGTTCGACCTCTGACTCAGTAAAAAAAAAAAAAAATCGCAAGACAGAGTTTCGTAACAAAATTAGGTCTATTCGGGCAAAAGTTAGGCCTTAAGGCAGAGTTTCGCAAAATTCCAACTGAGTAAAAAAAAAAAAAAAAAAAAAAAGAATTTGCCTTAATGCAAAGCTCTACCTTAAGGTAGAGTTTGGCCATATGCCTGAAGGCAAAACTCTGCCTTAAGTAGAATTTGCGCCAAACTTTGCTCGATCCAAGAGAGTTTGCAACAACCGTCGATCTAGAGAGTTTGATCGCAAACTCTCACCGTACTCGAAGGAGAGTTTTGGTGCAAAACTTTGTCTTGCGAATCCAAACTCTACCTTGCGATTTTTTTTTAAATTTTTTACTAAGCGGGGGTTTGAACTTGGAAAGAAGGGGTTTTTTAGCGAAGGGCAAAAATTAAAGACCACCCCCGAATAAGGGCAATCGTGCAAATTGCCCTTATCAAAATGGGTCGTTTGCACGATTGCCCTTCAAAGGCGCTAGTCTTTGATTTTTGTCCCTCAAATTGGTGGTCTTTAATTTTTGTCCTTCACTAAAAATTTCTTGATTTCGGGTTCGAACCCCTGCTCAGTTAAATTTTTTTAAAAAAAAAATCGCAAGGTAAAGTTTGAATTTGCAAGGCAGAGACTCAAACTCTACCTTAAGGTAGAGTTTTGCCTTCACCAGAAGGTAAAAACTCTGCTTTAAGGTAGAATTTTGCCTTCAAGTAATTTTTTTTTATTGGAATCTTACAAACCTCTGTCTTAAGGCCTATATTTTCCCGAATAATAGGCCGAATTTTGGGCAAAAGTTAGGCCTTAGGTTTATTCAGGCTGGCAAACTTCTGCCTGAATAGGCCTAACTTTGCTACAAACTTCTGTCTTGCTATTTTTTTTAATATTTGACTGAGCGAGGATTCGAACCCAGAACCCATAGATTTTAGGCGAAGGGCAAAAATTAAAGATTTCAAATTTGAGGGCCAAAAATTAAAGACCAATGCCTTTGAAGGACATTCCGCACAAAAACAAAGTGTCAAAATTGAGAAATTTCCACGGTTAGTCACACTTTAAAAGTTATAAACATAATTAGCATAACTCTTAAAGTGGAACAAAAATAGCAGCTTTAATTACTTTTAATTACACTCACTCACTGTCATTTACTCCAATAAATCAGGGAGGATTAGTAAATCCGTTCCATTAAATTAGGGATCCACATCCACAATTATTATCTTAATATTTTATTTTAATTCTAGTTTTCAATTCATTTTCTCTTTCTTCTTTAACCAATACATCCTATTATCTCAATTTTCTCTTCTTTCATTTTTGGCGTCCAACTTCATGCTACTGCCCAATAGTCATTAGGTTGAATCGTAGTTTTTAGATTGAGCAAAATAGATAATTATCTATTTCCATTATCATTATTTTAGATTGGTTATATATGTTATACCATGTATATTTTTATTATATCGTATATATTTTTGTGAAATACCGTGTATATTTATGGTATAAATATATTTTTGTGAAAATACTATGCATATTTATGGGATAAATATGCTACATGAAAAATATGTTTCGAGGCTTGAAAAATACCATGTATATCTATGGTATAAATACTTTTTTTTTTTTTTATGAAATAACCATGATTATTTATGTTATAAATATATATTTTGCAAAAATACCAAGTATATTTCACTAGTACATGTTACGTATAAATATATATGATTACGAGTATAATTAGATATATACACAAATGCTGGTCAGTTTTTTTATTTTTCTGCAAAATATACCTTAGAAAAGGAAAGGACCAAAAAACTTAAATGATTATTTCAATTATGGAAGATAAATACTCTGTCCAAAAATATAGGAAGGGTTTCGTATTGATCCTCATTCAACTTAATTCTAGGGATTTTTTTGGGAAGTTGCTAATATTTAATTGCTATGAAATGAAAACTAACTAATGTTGCTACGATCCTGGAATTATTTTTCAACTATTGCCTAGTTATGGTTTTTCCCCGTCAAATTCAGTCCTAAACATCTGACCCAATTTCTCACAAAATCAGATCTGAGCAGACTGGGCAATGGCCAGGCCCAAACGATTTTAAAGAGCAGGGCCCAAAAACATATGATTTCTCCGAAAATATTTTGACACTTACATTGATTAGGCCCATTTTTCCCAAACTTTATTACATAAACTTCTATTAGGGCCCAAGTTATAGTGGCTCAAGTCATTCCTTTCAAAAGCAAGACAAAAGGTATATTTAATTAGTGCTTCTAATACATAATTAGTGGTAATAACTATCTTTTATTTTAATTACTAATAATAACTAAATACTTTTCTAATTTAACTATTATAGCTACACAGTAATTTTTGAATTACCATTTCACAAATACACTTAAAAATTAGCACCCCCAATCCCATATCCCTTTTAATGGTAACAATATTAATCACTTAATATACATTACCATTCTCTCTCCTTTTTCATAACTTCTTACCTTTTATGATCGTCTTCTTCCTCTCTTCATCCTTCTGCAAAAATTTCACTTTCATTCTCACCAATCAAGAAGATTCGTCATATTCTTTTTTTTTTTTTTCAAAAAAAAGGAAAAAGAAGCCTTAAAGTACTTACGTTCTATCCCATCTCCTTTGTTTCGTGAAATTTTCGCTATTTGTGTTATTATTCTTCCACAAAATCAACTTGGTGGAAGTGATTGTTTTTGCTTGTGCCATGGTGGTGGTTATGGCGGCGCACACGAGAGAAGGAGAGAGAGTTTTTTAGGGTTTTGAGAAGACGAAAAATATATGTATTTGTGTATGTTCTATGATATAACTACCAATTGTTGTGGTTGGTGGTGTATTTTTGTAAGTTTTCTATATATTTGTGTATTTTGTTCAAATTAATTCCATCAGTTCATCTAGTTTCAAATATACGGGTGACGCAAATACATGGTAAGTTTTTTATATATTTATGTATTTTGTTCAAATTAATCCCATCAATATATGGGTGATGCAAATTGTTACTCACACAAATACATGAGATTTAATATAAAATACATAGGGTTTGATTGGAAACTTCAAATACATTAGTTATGCTATCAAATACATGGGTAAATAAAAAACGAAATCAATATTGAAAACTTCAAATACATTACCACTAAATACATAGGTGATGCAAATTGTTACTCACACAAATACATGATATTTAATATAAAATACATGGAGTTTGATTGAAAACGTCAAATACATTAGTTATGCTATCAAATATATGGATAAATAAAAAACGAAATCAATATTGAAAACTTCAAATACATTGGTCATTGATTGATCGTGTTGTTTTGTTAATGTATTTTCAGAGCTGTTGAAGATTTAATTTGAAATTTGAATTTTTACGTTTGAATGTTGAAGAATGCATGGAAGAAGAGAAACATGTAAGGAAAGGGAATATTATAGCTGGTTTTGTGGAAAAGAAGGTAAAAAATATATTAATATCTGATTTAATACCACCACCGTTACAGGCTAAAATCAAGGAGCCTTTTTATTATTTTTTATTTTTACCGCATCCTCATGTATATGCTGGCAACAAATACACGCGAAAACATACACAAATTGGCTAGAAATCAGCTACGAATGATAATAATTAAAAGGGTAGTTGCAAATGGTAGGAAGCTACAATAAGATAGTCATTTGAGAAATTTTACCTACATTTTTTTTGCGCGGATTGTTCTTCATTTGGGGTGGTCTTTAATTTTTGCCCTTCAAATTGGTGGTCTTTAAGTTTTTCCCTTTGTCTAATACCCCGAGGTTGTGGGTTCGAACCTCAGCTCAGTAAAAAAAAAAAACCGCAAGGCCGCCCATGCAAATTCTGCCTTAAGGCAGAGTTTTGAAGGCAAAATTCTGCCTTGCGAATCCAAACTCTACCTTGTATTTGTTTTAAAAATTTTGACTGAGTGGGGGTTCGAACCCGAAACGCAAATTTTTAGCGAAGGGCAAAAGTTAAAGACCACCAATTTGAGGGGTAAAAATTAAAGACCGCGCCCAGCGAAGGGCAATCCTGCAAATTGCCCATATATATAAATATATGGGCAATTGCCCATATAGATGTATACTAATATCACTTATACATATCATATACCTATTTTCTCATACCTTATATACGCCCCACCATATGCATCCTTTCTCGCACCGTACATGTACCCCATTTCCTTTGCCATGAACATAACATACCAATATCACATGGTATATACTTTCTTTTACCACCATACACACACCACTCCGTATACCTTATACTTCTTTGTAGACTATGGATACACACATCATATACCATTTCATATACACCTGCATACACATATTTTCTCATACCCTAATATACTTCATATATATTCCACTCATATACCATATATACACACATATTTTCTATACATGTACACTATACACGCCATATACACATTTTCTTACATCGCATACACATGTTACTCTATATACCATTTCGAACCCCTCATACGTTATGCCTATATATATATTAAATAAATCACTTTTGTCATCATTTTTTTTTTACTTTATTAAATTAATTCAGTTTTCCACTTTTCTTTAAAAATAGGTAAAAATGAAATAGATAATTCCCCTCTAGTACATTTAGACCAAGTTTAAGGAGCTATTTTGGATAGATTTTAAGGAATGCCTAACATCTTCCCCTTAGAATAAGTAAAATCCTTACTAAGAATTTCACTGGTTTCGCAGACTTACATAGTTTATTTTCAAAATAAATAGGTTTACTAGTTGATGTTTGGCCAAAAATGCATATATTGACCCATAGTTGCCTCACATTCGAGTATTTTTAATCGTCTTTTGAGTATTAATTATAATGAATTGTGCTTAATATCATATTTTTATTGTGTAGGAATAAAGCAATCCTAAGATGAAGAGATTTGGAGCAAAATTGGACGAAAAGTGTTGAAGAATAAAAGACAAAATAATAAGTATGAAGCAAAGTAATCATTGGCTATTTATGATGTGATGATTGTCAATTTATTAAGAGACTAGAGGGTGGAGGCCCCTGTTTAAACACGGGCCCAACATGTTAGCTTCTTGAGTAACCTGCTAACTTTTTTTTTGAACCATCAAAGATCCTTTTTTTTTTTTTTGCGGGGATTGCCCTTCATTTGGGGTGGTATGAAACTTTTGCCCTTCAAATGTGTGGTCTTTAAGTTTTGCGCTTCCGCCTCTTTTAATGAATTTTTTCGGACGAAATAACCCCTTATCCTATTGAACACTTACTATTTTGTTTTTACAGTTTTTCTATTATCACACGCTTTTTCTCTGTGTCTCCAGTTTCTCTTTGAGTTGTTTCTCTTTAACTGTACGAATATTTAGGTACGAATTTATAGTTGTTATTATTGTTGTTGTTGTAGTCGATTTTGTTTATTGTAGGTATTTTTTTCACCTTTGTTGTTTCTTTTTTTTCCGTAATTTTTTTGTATGTAATTGATCGTTTCTGATGTAAACTATGGTTTTAGTGTTTATTCAAAAGTTTCTGTATGATTGTCTCATGGTTATGTTGTGTTTCCTTTGTTTTTTGTGGATTTTTGATATGTGCTTTTGGATTTCTTTATGTTGAATGTTCTAAGTTTTGATTCAACCTCTGCCTTCAGGCAACTTCTGCCTGTGATTCAACTTTTTCCTTCAGGCCTAACTTGCTCAAAAGTTATGCATTAGAGGGCAGAGTTGTGATTCAACCTCTGCCTTCATTCCTAAGTTGTTCAAACTCCTTAGTTTATGTTTAATTTTTTGTTTTTGTAACTAAACTTATCCTTATTCCTACATAACTTATGAATGAAGTTATTTTTGTAAGTGTTTCTATTCCAGCATGTGTTGTGTGTTATGGTTTTGTGTATGTGTTTTTGTTTATGAAACTGAACTTTCATCTATTCTCTTCCTTCTATGATGCAGGTGAATTTTTGGGTTGTGTAGCAGTCCAGTAACTCATTGTATTATGGTACATGTTAATTGTTTCTTTCTTTTTTAATAACTTGACTACTTTTGAATTGTAAAGTTCTGCCTGATGGCCTAACTTGACTACCTTATTGGACTCTAAAGTGTTGCCTAAAGGTAGAACTTGACTAACTTTTTGAATGTAAAGTTCTGCCTAAAGGCAAAACTTGACTAACTTTTGGCTTGTAAAGTTCTGCCTCATGGCCTACCTTGACTACCTTTTTGGACTCTAAAGTCTTTGCATGAAGGTAGAACTTGACTAACTTTTTGAATGTAAAGTTCTGACTTGCATTGTAAAGTTCTTCCTGATGGCCTAAGTTGACTAACTTTTGAACTCTAACTTGACTAACTTTTGGACTCTAATTTGACTTCTCTTCATACTAAATTTTCTTTTATAGGCAGACAATCGTTTGGTTAAGTTTGAATATTGGTTTGACGCATGTGGTCTGTGAAGTGGTGATTTTAAATTTAAGGATTTGATTATGTCATTTTTTAGTGTCTCTCATTTGGAGTTGTTAAAAAAGAGTGGGTTTGGACCTTTTATGGAGTTGGCTGATCTACACTTGTGTGATAATATGTTCCGTTGCTTGGTTTTATCCCAAGTTGACTTTGGTACTGATAGTGTGTTAAAGTTTAAGATTTTTGGCCGTGAGTGTGTATTTGATCGCGATTGTTTCCATCTTATTATGGATTTGGATAATTGTGGTGGTGATTTTAGTGTTGTTTCTACCAGACCAAATAGATTGTTGAGGTGATATTTTCCAAATGTGGATAGAATAAAGTTGTGTGATCTCAAGATGTTCTTACAGTTTCATTCAATTAATAGGCCTGCTGGTTTTTGGGCAAAATATAGTGATGCTGTTAGGCTTGCTGAGGTCTATATAGTGGAGAGGGTGTTGTTGGGACGTGATGAGCAATGTTTTTAAAGATCATATAATGAAGATAATTGATGATGATGTTCTTCGGGTTTCTTAACCTTGGGGTACTCTTGGTTTTGATTGGTTGGTACAGTCACTTCGTTGTTGTTTGATGACTTTCAAGACCATGCCATTTAATAGTCAGATGACTTATATGATTAACGGGTTTCCTTATGCTTTACATGTGTGGGCAATTGAGCTTTTCCCTTATTTTCGAGGATTTTCAAATTACAATGGTCTAAAGTTTCCTCGTATGTTGCGTTGGGGTCCGTCAAAGAAAGCTCCTTATAATGTTGTTATTGAGAATTTCTTCCATGCTGAAAATGTATGTGTTTTTTCAGTTGCTGTTTTCTTTTTATTTTGCTTTTTTGTCATTTTTTTTAAATGTGTCATTCTTTTTTGTATTGTGGTATAGAGATTTAATAGGTTTCATGTCAACTCTGTTGTTGCTATGGGACAAGAGAGGCACAATTATCCAATTGCACTTCAATTTGCTTTTGATACAGGCTCTTGTTCTTCGACTGTGGTTTTGCCGTCACTACTGATTGATCAGTAGTAATTTTGTATTTTGTCTTTTTTTTTATTTGTATTTTTGCATTTATGGCCTTGTTCAAAACTCCCTATTATATTTGCTTTAACCGGCAGAGATTGTTGTGTGTGTGTGTTTCAACCTATGCCTTCAGACCTAACTTGTGATTCAACTTCTGCCTTAAGGCATAGCTTGCTTAAAAGTTATTCGTTAGAGGCAGAGCTGTGATTCAACTTCTACCTTCAGGCCTAACTTTGTTCAAAAGTTATTTGTTTGAATAGGGTGTTATGTCCAGTGTGAATAAGAAACTGGAAGATGAACGCTCTACTATTGTCAAGCAAGTCACGGTATGGTTTAATTTTTATCATATCTTTGTTTGTATACATATATTGTTCTTTTTTGATTATTTTTACTTACTTTCTTATTTTTGATTATTCTTACTTTTTTTATTATTCTTACTTTTTGTAGGATTGTTTGAATAGCCACGTAGAAGAATTGGATAAAAGATTTGTTGACGTGATTAAAGCTGTTGCTGAATGTGTTGAAAAGACTACTTTAGACGGTAGAATTGACACTTTGGAAACACGATTTGTTTCTCTGATCGACACTATCGAAAGTTTAGTTCGACTCCATCGTGAAAAAAAATAATGTTTAGGTTGTGGGTCTACTAAAAGAGAATCTGATTTAGCTGATCCGGTAAACGAAGAGGGCAAGTTAGATCCTCATTTGCAAAAACATTTGCAGCAATATCCCGAGAATATGCTTTGTAAAGCAACTTCTACAACAAATGATTCCCTGGATATTCTTTGAGATGCTGCTGTTTCGACATCAAGTCAATTGTCTGGTAAAACTCAAACACTTTCTGAGGTTGAGATGCAAATTGCGAAAGAAAAGAAAGAGCGCGAAAAACTTGAGCACTTAAAGCATCAATTGTTCTTTGAAATTATTGATGCTTATGCACACGGAGATTATGTGTTTTTTTTTTTTTTCTAATGAAGAATCACAAAATCTAAATGAAGTAGCAGTAGATGTTGGAGTTTCTAGAAAACGTCAGAGATGCGAAGATGGAGACAAAGATGATGACGGATTATCTTGTTGGACTTTGATTTCATCGGAAGATACTCCTGTTGAGAAAGACCTGATTTCTGGGGATTGATATAGAAAAGTGAATTCATGTTGAATTTTTTTTTTTTTTTTTTTTGTGTGTATATGTTATGAACAACACAATATTTTTGTATCTTTGATTTGTGATTTTTGATGAAGGCAAGTATTATGTTATTGTGTTTTTCATTTTTTTACAATGATGTATACTGGTTTTTTTTTTTTTTTACAGTCAAACTCTGCCTGATCCGGTAGAGTTTGCAGTTAAACTCTGCCTGAAGGTAGATTTTTACAATTGCAAATATTTTTTCAAATTCTAATCAACTCATACAATAAAAAATGTGTCCGTTGCACACACGTCGTTGACATTTAAAAATGTATACACATGTTCTTTTACCATTTATTTTTATACTGTTAAAGTATATTATATTTAAATAAAAAATACATCCTTTTTCCGATTTAATGTATACCTTTTCTTATTTTTGTGATTTTATAATGAATAAGCAATTTTTAATTTTTTTTTTTTTGGGTAGACGGATAGTTTAATTAAGTAGAGTTTTGCTTCTAACTCTCTTCGATCGAAGCGAGTTTGACTTGAAACTCGCTACCCTTTGATTAGGTAAACTCTATTTAAGGACACTCTACCCTAATGTAGCAAAACTACCACTGAAGGTAGAGTTTTGCAACTTGCAAATATTTTTTCAAATTCTAATCAACTCATACAATAATTTTTTTAACACTTGTGCCCGTGGCTAGTTTTTTTTTTATTTTTTTTTATGCCATTATGCAAATATATATATATATATATATATATATATATATATATATATATATATATATATATATATATATATATATATATATATATATTAATTGTGCCTCTTCGAGAGAACTTTACTTTTTCTCACATCCAAAGTGCTACCTGAAGGCCTAATTTTGTGCACGTGCCATTTTTTTAAATCCATGTGCACTTGGGTAATTTTTTTAACTTTTTTTTATGACATATATAAAATTGCCCGCCCTTTCATTTTTCCTTCATTTTATAATTCTTTTTCTCAATTTCGAAAACTTTTCAATCAATTCGGTGTTTGTGACGGTTTCAAGTTCGATTCTCTCTTTCAAACTTGAATTCTCTTACTGGAAGTTCCATTTGAAGTGTGAGTTCCCCTTAATAGTTATTTATTTTTTGTGATTAGTTTTTTAATTTAAACGTTTTGTATATGTATTTTAGTTTTTACAAGGGTTTTGTGTATAGTTTTTTTTTTTTTTTTTTTTTCATTTTCCCCCAAATGCATGTGTTTTATTCTTATTTTTTGATGGGTATGTGTTTTGGGTGTTTTTGGTGGGTTTTTATTTTCTGTATTTGTATGTCTGTTTGACATTTATTTCTTTTTTTCTACTTTCAGTGTTTGAAAATGAGTAGTGACAATGTTGATGATTGATTTGCTGATTATTATATC
Source organism: Lycium ferocissimum (assembly GCF_029784015.1). Classification (NCBI taxonomy): domain Eukaryota; kingdom Viridiplantae; phylum Streptophyta; class Magnoliopsida; order Solanales; family Solanaceae; genus Lycium; species Lycium ferocissimum. The sequence goes on from NW_026726913.1 coordinate 41,988, forward strand.
CACCCAAATAGGTGGCCACATATTACTGCTGCGTGGCGAGGGGATGAGAATTATCTTAATACTGTTGAGAGTTTTTTATCAGTACGACAGTTGAACATGTTGGAAAAACGTCCTTTTGGGAATGTAATGAAGTTGAATAATCTGAAGTTGTGTGGAGTCCTATTGACATGTGTTTTATTGTCGGAAGTTCGGAGAACAGGGGATGACATGTATTTTAATTTCAATGGGAAAGTTTCCAAATTCACAGAAAAACAGTTTAAGAAAATGACTGGTTTGTGAATTGTACCTCCTCGCAATTCTTTTGCTGGAAAATATAGTACAACGAATGGAAGTTCTTTGTTGAGAAAGTATTTTCAAATTCAGGACGGTAAGAAGGGTTTGAAAATGACCAACTTAAGGGCTTTCATGAAAAACACTAAAAGTTTAATCGAGACAGACATTGATGTTGTGATGTTAGCTGCGGTGTATATTTGATGTGCCATGAAATTATGGCACATTCGATACTTTTTGGCTATAAGTTTTACTTGTTTTTGAGCGAGTCTTGGTCTTTTTGATGTGTTTGTGACATGTTGCAGATGTTTAACGTATTTCGGGAGCAAGTCCTGGAAATGGAGTAAAAAGATGTTCAAAAGAAAGAAAATTAGCGAAGCCGATTTATACGGAGGAACATACGGACCGTAGAATTTTCACGGTCCGTAAATGCCGTCGTGGATGCTTAACAGAGAGGGCTCAGACATGAAGTGGAAGTCCTGTCAGAAGTACGGACCGTATAATATTTACGGTCCGTAAATCTCACCGTAGGTTGGTTCCAGAAGAGTCTTAAAGAGAAGAGGATTTACGGGCAGGTTATATGGACCGTATAATATTTATGGTCCGTAAAAGTGGATCGTACATCTGAGAACTGGAGAAGATTTTACGGAGATCTGTCACTGATTCTATGGACCGTATAAAATTTACGGTCCGTACATTGGTTCGTCGGGGGCAATTTTGTCAATCTTATTTTGCACGACTTTGACTCTTATAAATACCTTATTTTAGGTTTCTT
>NW_026726914.1:0-33075 GCF_029784015.1 Lycium ferocissimum
CTTGATTTGCTTTACTTTCTCTCTTGTTGGGCCAAATCCTCTACCCATTTTAGCCGCTCCCTTTTTTTAAAACCCCCCAAATTGGGGGGTCACACTTTCGCCCATATAAAGCTTCATACGGTGCCATTTGAATGCTAGAATGATAACTTTTTTGTAAGCGAATTCAATGAGGGGAAATGATCATCCCAAATTTCCCCCCGAAATCTTCATCCTTCCCCTAACATTCCCCAAAAGTCCCAAAATACGCTCCTTTTCCAATACCGTGGATGAAATGTCGTGCGGCTCACTTGGGGCCCTAAGCCCTCTTGGAGGACTTAAAAATTTTTAAACCCAGTACCTTTAGAGATAATAATTTGGGGAAAACCATGTAGGGGCCACCCTCTCTTTAACATGAGCCTTGCCCAAAACTTCTCCATATACGTTGTTACCGGGGAAGGTACTTTGTGAGTCTATCCATAATTACCCTATGGAATCATATACTTGCATCAAAAATGGGGTAAGCCCGCAATGAAGTCCATGTTAATCACTTTTACTTCCGTTGGGGAAATTTTCCCCAAATTTTAAAAATTCCCCCATTCTGGGGCTCGATTTTCAACGGTTTACGGTTTGGACATTGGCCCAAAATTTTTTATATCTTTCTTTTATCCCTTCCACCCAAAACATGGATTTATGATCATTATCTTTTTTGTTTCCGGGGGGGACGGAAAAACGGGAACAAAGAGCTTCCCCCTATTTTGAGTAGGGCTCCCCCATCGGGGACCCCAAATTTTCGCCCGACATCCAGAACTCGTCTCCTGTTTCAAACGTGACTCCCCCCTTTCGAGGGAGTGTACCCCGTCCGCACTAGCATGGGATCTTCGTTTTTCGCTCTTTTTTTACTTCGCTACTAGCGACGAAAGCCGAATTTCCTTGGTTTTGCCCCTTTTTACCGGTCCCTACTCGAACTCCCAGGGTAGGGTGTGGAGCCCCCGGGGTCATTTCTTTTTCTCGGTTGTCTCACATAAACTTCCCATGGATGCGGCTAGACGTCTCGGCCCATGACATTTGCCTTTCGAGGGTGATATAGAATATCAACATCATAATGCTAACAATTCTAACCATCGTCGGCGCATGAGTCTTAACCTCTTTTTGCTTGAAGATATACGAGAGCTCTTATTGATACGTATAAATGTCTGTGAACGCCCATTAAGTAATGTCTCCGTATCTTTAATGCGTGAATCACGCTATGACCAATTCGAGATCATGGGTTGGATAATTCTTTTCATGTTTCTTAATTGCCTTGAAGCATATCTGCGATTACTTACTATGTGCATCAAATACACGGCTATCCGACGCGCGGCATCGCGATAAACAACATAAGCATCGCGGTGACCCGTGAGCCCGTGACTAGTGCCGGGGGGGCGGGCAACTCGTGCGCGTCCGTCGACTATGGCCATACCATAGCAAACATAATAAAAACTCAAACATACGGAAAGGCACGGCGTTGCATACATATATACAAATCGTACATAAGCTCCGGGAACATTTAAAACACAAACACACTCCAATGCTGACTACCCACAACCCACACATATGTCTATGACTCTAAGAGTAATAACGAAAATCATATGACGGGATGTGGCCCCGCCGTACCCCTGAATATACATAAACATATACGACAAAAGAGTTTGTACCAAAATATGGGCTCCGGAATAAGCGAGCACTCCGAGATAGCTGGACGAGAATCTGCTAAGCCGGATCACCAAAACGTGTATCCGTACTCGCGGGCATTTTAAACGCAGCCCCCCGAAGCGGGGTCCGTACGGAATATGTACCGAGCATGTAAAGCATGGAATACAAAAGAACAGGATCATAACCGAACCTGGCATTACAGAAAAAAAGTGATGAGCCCAAAATCAAATGACTTGCCTTAGAGACATACATCATGCATGTCAATATCATATCATCATGTCATCATATATATATATATATATATATATATACCGTACCCGGCCTTCTAGTGAGGGACTCGGTGAATAAGATCGTCATATCATCATATCATCATATCGTCATGCCATCATATATATATATATACCGTACCCGGCCCTCTTGTGAGGGACTCGGTGAATGAGTTCATCATATCATCATATCGTCATGCCATCATATATATATATATATATATACTGTACCCGGCCCTCTAGTGAGGGACTCGCTGAATGAGATCATCATATGCCATCCTAGCCGCCATCCCCATATCATCACATCATCATACATATATATACCGTACCCCGGCTCTAGTGAAGGACTCGGTGAATAATCGTTGAATCGTGCACGAATACATACCCGGCCCGGACTCGATAAAAGACATATTGAGGCTTGCGAGCGAGTAGTGAGAAACCATATGCACACACATCATCATTACAGACTCAATGGATAAGTAAGTAGTCGGCGCTCGAGAGTTAAAACGGAAATCATATTAAGTTCTTTCAAAAAAAAAAGTCGTTAGGACTATACAAAGGAAAATCTCGGGGACCACGGATATGCATCAAACCAATCCGGGCTCCTATGAAAGTTAACGTCATTACACGTTATAGAATCATTTGCGAGCATATCAAAGCAATCCGGTTCCGTCTACGAAAGTTACGGACATTTTTAACCTAAAATCCTTTTTTGGAGCAAAACTCTTTATACCACATTTGAATTCAATCATACAAAGACATAAAGACCATAGTTCTACCACATTAAGAATACTAACAATAAGAGGTGGATAAGGATCGTAAACATGTTCGGATCATAAGAGTAGGGTTACCCCGAGGATCGTATCATAGCTTACTTACTCTAAGACATGCCAAAAGAAAGAAAGGGTAAGCTTCACATACCTCGTCCGCTTCCTAAGCTAATCCAAACTCAAGTCTCGGACTCCCCAAGATCTACAATACGTCAATAAATACCAAACATTAGCTATAGGCACTTAGGAATTCAATCTTAAGTTAGCATTTGTCTACGAAATTTGGGCGCATTTCCCCGTTTATATGCCTAACCGAATTCTCAATTCGGTAACTAACAACACCAACAACAATACCAATAGTATTAACATCATTTCCAAGTACCGACGTATGCCATAAACCTGCACCTGCATTAATCGTTTTCTAAATTTCTCAACCAACCAAATTTGCGATATAACTATTTAATAATTTTATTTCCGTAAAGGAGTCGGAATTCATATGAACAACATCAATAACAACAACCTTCACATTTTACAAGGTAAATACATTTATTTTCATCCAAAATTCTCTTCAAGTCTCCTTCCATAATTCACAACACCAACACACGAATTTATCAGACTATTCCCTCCGTGCTATTCCATTAAAATTCTAAATAAACTCGTTAATAATGAACAGGAACCGTATTCATACCTTAAGCATGCATCCCCCACTTTATCACTCTTCTCCTTGGTTGATTTTTAGCTCAAATTGAAGACAACGCGTACAACACTTTTCTCTTCATACGGGCTTCGGAATTCGGGCTCGCATTTTGGTCAAAATTGGTTTTTCTTCTCTCCAAGGCTCTTTCTCTCTCTCTCTTTCCAGAATTTTCTGGTGTTCTTGGTCTAAAATATGAGAGGCAAGAGCTGAAATTTCACTTAAATAGGCATGGGTCATGGGCCTAACCCGATTGGGCCCGGTTTGGGCCTAGCCCACTGACCTTTCCGCCTTAAAACATCCATATCTCCTTATCCAGATGCCACCTGTGGTCCCACGACCTATGGTTGGAAACATAATTCAATTATATACAACTTATATCTTTTGTATTTTTCCAAATTCCAAACTTATAATACGTTTAATTTCTCTCGAAGTCGATCACCCGAAAACATTACTTAAAAAATATTTGCTTGGAGGACTTCCACTTTGATTTGGCTCAAGGTCCTTCGAGCTATGTTAAACTTCACATATGTGATTCATATAAATTGTCGCATGTCATAAAAAAAAAATCTCAATGTGTGGGCCCCACCTCAGCTTGCGAATAATCCGACGTACAAAAATACGAAATACAATACTGTCAACGTGAGTTTAAATTATGAAGCAACAACATGATTGTCAATTTTTAAGCACGTTAATAAGGACCTTCCAATTTGTTGGAACTCGCTAAGAAAATAATTTTTGTGATCACTATTCATGGTCTTCCATTTAGCTTGCCTTGGCCCGAATATGGCTCCTTTGGTTTTCTTCAAGTTTCATGAATTTTCTAAGGGTGAGAATGATGAAAATGATTTAATTAGTCATCTTCTAATCACATATATAAAACATCCATGTGGCCCATGGCCCACACCCATGTGGCCGGCCACTCTGGCCATTTTTATTTCATGAATTTTAACTTTCCAATATTCACTTTTAACCCCAAATTTTTCCTTAATATTCCATGCCAACAAAATCATAAGCAACTCATGTCTTAAAACAAAATCGTAGTTAAAAGTCTCCACTTCGCCTCCCGAATAGTCTTGTCCTTAACTTATCATGGTTAACTGGATTGTCCCAATGTACCAAACACGGGATATAACGGCCAAGCATCGGTGCTTGTTATTCTTGTGGCCGTCCGTGCCATATTATGAGGGAGTGTCGGTATAGGGATAGTCCGGTGGTGCGGCTCGGCCTCATCGGGTCGACTTGTTGGTTCATCCTCTTCTGCCGGCTATGCGCCCCTGTAGGGAGGGTATGCGGCACCGGCCGTGATAGAGGCCGCGGCGGAGTTTTCAGTTTTAGCGGTCCCCCGAACCGCCTATATGCTTTGGCGAGTAGACGGGGATCGGGAGGCGTCGCCAAATGTGGATACGGGTACGCCACATCCTTATTGGAATATTTTTATGTATGTGTATTTGCCGTACGAGTGTTACTTAATAGCGGTGCGTAAATCCAGGCCAATAACGGTATTTATAAGTAACAGCGATCAAGGTGTGTCCATCACCATTGGGAACCTGGAAGTCTAAGACGGAAGTAGTCTTGTCCATAGGTGAAAAGTTAATATTGAGGATTGCAAAAGGGCTAAAATAGAAATTGTGAAGTCAGAAGAGTAAGAGACCCTTTCTAATTCGGAGGGAGATGTGTTATGAGAACGTTTCGGAATCTGTTAAGACTTCAACTTACTCAGCATTATGTGATGAAGGTCATGCGGTGAGGTGGACGCTATCATACTAGCTTTAAAGCATCGTATTTCATCGGAGTTCCAAGGTTAAGCGTGCTGGAGTGAGAGAAATTTTAGGATGGATGACCCCCTGGGAAGTGTATAAAAAAAATCCTATAAAGTCAGACACAGGAGAGCCAAATGGAAAGCTAGAGTAGTCTAAGGGAAATTAGAATATACAGAGTGGGCGGAAACCTTAAGAGGTCACATAGGACGAGGCGGACTGAGTCAGTGAAGAGAAAGAAGGTGCATCACGGCTCTAGAAGCAGGGTAAGTTGAATAGCGTTTGAAAATATTTTGTAAGCAGGATAGTAGGGATTATATATATAGGTATGCACATGATATCCCGTGCATGGCTATATCAGCGAATATGTATATTCCGGCAACCAACGTGGCGGTATATGGAAGGCATTAATCGGACAGGGTAACGAAGTTCAAGTGAAAAGAAAAATAAATGGCACAAATGTCACAAGGCAAGCTGATGTTGTTTTCACTATAGGATAAGCTTGGGAAGTACTAACACAATGATATTTGGAAAAGAAAGAAAGTGAGTAGATGAACGGCAAGGGGATCAGAATGTCGAAATAAAAGTGCCGCCTAATTGAGATTGGAAAATGTGGACATAGGGCAAAGTATAATCGGGTAATAGTATAAGTACACCCCTTAAAGGGGGGAAGCGGGTGCGAGAGATACAAGTGCAAGAGGGAGACAATCAGCACTACAATATATTTGATACGGGTGCTCGGGCTACAGGTAAGATTCCTTACCGAGACAAGTTAGTAAGATCCAAAAGCCAGAAAAGAGGGTGGAAGTTAGGATGGTAATTGAGATAGTCTTTGAGAACTAATTATAGAGATCTTGAATGACATGACATTGGAAAGTGGAGACTCAAAGGAGAATATGACAAGAGAACGATAACGAGTAACTTACAGAGACATTGTGAAAGGTAACACTGTTGTGCTGGATTAGAGGCTAAGATATGGGCAATAGGGTTGTTCGCTAATGATACTGCGATCTATGAGTAGTAAGGGAGAAAAATAGGAAACCTCCTATAGTAGGAAGTGAGAACATCAAAGGAGTGAATAAGGGAAGGGAGAAGAGTATGACAGGATAGGCTACAAGTGAATGTTAGGACGAAAGGAATATGTGGAGCAGAGTAAACCAGGAGAAGGAAAGACCGTAACTAAAATGGAATATACCTTATACAAGTCGTACAAGAGTAGTTATGTTACCCGTGAAACGTGTAATGAGATTCGGCAGGGAGAAGAAGTTTTAACTCGAGATACATGGGACCTTATTACAGTGCTCGTAAGACCCCGTAAGACTAGTTTAACATTCGAGGATGAATTTTCTAAAGGGGGGAAGGATGTTATATCCCGTATTTTGTACATTGGGATAATCCGAGCTAACCATGAAAAGTTAAGGACAAGACTATTTCGGGATACGAGGTAGAGACTTTTAACCACGATTTTGTTTAAGGCATAAGTTTCTTATGATTTTATTGGTATGGAATATTAAGGAAAATTTGGGGTTAAAAGTGAATTAAAGGAAGTTCATAATTCATGAACAAAAGGGCCATGTGGCCGTGTGATGTGTGTGGGCCATGGGCCACATGTGTTAATTATATATGTGTATATTAGATGATAAGCAAGACTAGTATTCATCTTCACCCTTAGAAGTTTATAGAAACTTGGAGAAAAAAAAAGAGAAAGAAGAGAGAGGAGCTATTCGGCCATGGAAACCGAAATTTGAAGCCCTCAAATCTTGATCAAAAAAATATTTTCTTCTAGCTTTTCTATCAATTGGAAGGTCCTCTACAACGTGGAGTAATTGTTGAAGCAAGCAAACCATTTATTTTTGCAATCACAAACTCTAGCCAAGTTAAGGAGTCAAGTGGACAAGGTAAGGTTTAATCTCCTTTTTATGTGTTATGGATGGTTTGTGTATGTTGTAGTATGTAGAAATGGATGAAACTCATGATATTATGCATATGGATGTTGAGCCGTGAGGGTGTTGGATGGTGTAGGAGTGATGAACTAATTTTATGTAGTATTTTAGTTGTTGTTGTATGGATTCTATGATGAAAATGAAAGTTTAATGATTCAAGTTGAAGTTGTGAGTGTCGTGGGCTGTTTTAGACGCCAAAGTGATTGTAATGTAATTTTTGTATTTGTGAGAATGATATTGTTAACGTGTGGATTGTTGGTGTAATTCATGAATTTGGGAGAGAGGAATGTGTTGTTGTTGTTGTTCTCGGGTTTGGGGAAGTTTCGGGTGGAATTGTATATTGATTGGGTTATTTTGAATATTGTGCGGGTTGTTTGAAATGTTCTTGAACCTTGTTTGAATGATCTCGGATGAGTACTTGAACATGTGAGCGTTGATGTTGGCTTGAATGTATGTAGTTGAATTGAATGTAAATGGAATGTTGTTGAATTATGTAGAAAAGGGTTATTAACGTTAGAATGCGTTCTGAATTAATTGTTGATGTTGTTAACATGGTTGTTGGTATTGTTGTTGATGACTTGGCCGAGTTGAATTCTCGGGGTTGTTGAATTTACAGGGGAAATGCTGCCCAAATTTCTGTAGATAAAGTGCTAGTTTGGGATGGAATCCCTAAGTACCTATAGCTAATGTTTGGTATATAATGATGTTGTTGTAGATCTTGGTGTTATACCCCGTACTTTGTATATTGGAATATTCTAAGTCGGTTGCGACAAGTTAAGAATAAGGTTGTAATTTTTTTTGATTTTGTTAAGGGTGCGTAAGTTGCATATTCATCTTTTTATTGGTATGGGATGTTAAGGGTAAAATTGGAATAAGGAAAATTTGGGGTCAAGAGTGAATTATGGAAAGTTAGACATTTCATGAAAATTTGGGGCCAAAAATGAAGTTTTGGAAACTAAGAGTTCATGAAAAAAATGACCATGTGGCCATGCACATGACTAGTGGGGCCATGGGACACTTGGGTGTATAATATAAGCTCTTAAAAGATGATTCATTAATCATCTTCAACATATGATCATCCTAGAAATTTCAAGAACCATGGAGAGAGCCAAGGGGAACCATTCGGCCCCGTTCGGCCCGAGAATGGTGTCCCAATTTTTGATTGAAAAAATTATTCCCTCCTAGATTTCTTATTAATTAAAAGGCCCTCGTCAACATGGAGTAGTTGGTAAAGCGAGCAAAGCATTCGTTGTAGCAAAACATCATCCTAGCCGAGAGGAAGAGTTGAAGAAAGACCTCGGAGAGCCGAGACTTGAGTTGGGTTAGCTTAGGGAGCGACCAAGGTATGTAAAGCTTATCCTTCTTTCCTTTTGGCATGTCCTAGACGCAAGTAAGTTATGATGTATTATGAGCTTCGGGGGAAAATTCTATTCGTAAAGTCCGAGCATGTTTACGATGCTTATTTGCTTCTTGATGTTGGCATCCTTACATGGTTAAGCTATGGCTTATATGTCTTGTATGATTGGTTTTCAAATGTTGCATAAAAAGTTTTGCTTTCAAAAAGAGTTTTGTAACTACGAACGTCCGTAACTTTCACAGGACGAACCGGATGGCCTTGATATGCTCAAAAATGATTCCATGATGTATGATGACTATGTTTTCCATAGGCGGGCCCGGCTCGGGTCGACACCCGTTCGTGGGTCCCGCGACTTTCCTTATGTACTTCTGACGATTTTTGAAAGAATTCAATATGACTACCTTTCCGACCCCCGAGTATGATTATATGTTTGTCTGTTGAGTCTGAAATAATGATTCGTAGACTTATGATTTTGATACGTAACTATGGTTTCTGAAGTTCGGTTCAATATGTTCCCGAGTGATATTCGGAAGAAAATCTGATTTGACTACTGTTTTGGCTTATAAATGATGGTTCGTTTTGATTAACCTATTGAGTCTTTGAAAATGTTTTAAACGGTATTTGGTTACGCCCGATTCTGCTCGTGCATTACTCGTTATTACATTTTTCACCGAGTCCCTCACCGGAGGGCGGGACACGTTATATGTTATATGTATGTATTACGGAATATGATCGGCCGGAATCGGAGCGGTGGTGGGGCAAACCCAATGGTGGGGCAAACCCGGTGGTGAGGCAAATTCCACACCGGTTTAGGCAAATCCCACATTGGTTTAGGCGAATCCCACATCGGTTAATGTCGGCCTCATATGATAAGTTATGATGTTATGATGTGTTACGGTATGTATATGATGATTTGTGCATATGGTTTCTCACTACTCGCTCGTGCGAGCCGTTATTGTCTCTGTCACCGCGTCCGGGCCGGGGCATGTATTCGTGCACTTCATTGCATTGTTCACCGCGTCCCTCACTAGAGGGCGGGGCACGTTATATTTACCGCGTCCCTTACTAGCTAGGCCGGGGGCACGTTATATGATATGATGATATGGAGGAGGTGGCCAGGATGGCATATGATGATTCCCCTTTACCGCGTCCCTCACCGTAGGGCGGGGCACGTTACATGTACATGCATATGATGATTTTACTTACCGCGTCCCTCGATGTAGGCGGGGCACGTTATATGTATATGATATGATGATTTTACTTACCGCGTCCCTCATTAAAGGGCCGGGGCATGATATATGTATATGCATCCGATGGTTTTACCTACCGCGTCCCTCACTCGTAGGATCGGGGCATGTTATATCTATGTATGTGTACGAGATGATTTTTCGACTCGTTCTCAGTCCCATGATGAGCTGAATATGGAATTGATACGTATAATTTATGGTTCAAAAGCAAGTGTTATGAGTTCTGGTTATTGTATTACTTTTCTGTTCTCTTCGTTTCAGTACGGTTCTGTTTACGATTTCCCATGCTTTACATACTCAGTACATATTTCGTATCGACCCCTTTCTTCGGGGGCGCGTTTCATGCCGCGCGGTACCCACAGATGAGTAGATGATGTTAGCGGAGGACGATCCGGCTCGGATTGGCGAGCTCCATTTCCTCCGGAGTGCTGCCGAGTCTGAGTGCTTTGTATGGTATCTGAGATGTTGGTAGAGACTTTGCAGACAGTGTCGTGTGTGTGATATGTCAGTTTTGTAAGCGGCTATATAAGCCGATGTATTATTATGCATTACGTTACGAACTTCATATGTTTACAGATTTCATACGATGCTAGCTTTATTTGATTTGGAAAAAAAAATGATGAAAGGCATGTTTGTTTCCGATAAAAAAAAAAACAAAGAAATTTTTCATTATGTACTTGTGTCATGTTCTGCGGGCCCAGTGTGATTATGAATATGATGAGAGTCGGCGGGTTCGCTCGGCCCTAAATAAGGGTCGGGTGCCCATCACGCCCTATCGGAAATTAGGGTGTGACACTTGGGCAGCCCGAGACTTAAGTTCGGATTAGCTTAGGAAGCGGGCGAGGTATGTAAAGCTTACCCTTTCTTTCTTTTGGCATGCCTTAGTTGTAAGTAAGCTATGATACGAGCCTCGGGGTAACTCTATTCTTACGATCCGAGCATGTCTACGATTCTTATTCACCTCTTGACTTTCGCATTCTTAATATAGTCGAGCTATGGTTTTTATGTCTTTTGTATGATTGGATTTCAAAGGTTGCGTAAAAAGTTTTGTTTCTAAGGGTTTTATGTTGAATAATGTCTCTAACTTTCATAGACGGGCTCGGATCGCTTCGATACGTTCGTAGAAGGTTCTATAGCGTATAATGTCCCTAACTTTCATATATGGTCTCGGATTGCTATGAAATGCTCGTAAAGTGTTCTGTAATGAATAATGCCCGTAACTTTCATAGGCGGGCTCGGATTGGCTCGATATATGTTTATGATCCCTGAGACGTTATGTGACATATTTCGTAATGATGTTTCAAGAGTCCTGAGTGTGACTATCGTTTGATACTCGAGCGTTGATTTGTCTACTTATCTGTCGAGTCTTAAAAGATGATTTATGTGCATATGGTTTCTCACTACTCCGCTCGTGCATACTGTTGTTACATCTTTCACCGAGTCCCGGGCCGGGTATGTATTCGTGCACAGTTCACTGCATTGTTCACCGAGCCCCTCACTAGAGGGCCGAGTACGGTATATTTGATGATATGATGATAGCGCCAGCCCACGTGACGGGCCGAGTATGATATATTTGATGGAGACATGATCTCATTCACCGAGTCCCTCACTAGAGGGCCGGGTACGGTATATATATATGTGATGATATGATGGCTATGCATGATGATTATATGATTACTTCACCGAGTCCCTCACTAGAGGGCCGGGTACGGTATATATATATATATATATATATATATATATATATATATATATGATGACATGATGATATGATGACATGTATATGATGATCTTATTTACCGAGTCCCTCGCTGGAGGGCCGGGACATGTCATATATGCATATGTACAGGATGATTATTCACTTACGTTCCTAAGTCTCATAATGAATTGGATATGATATGGCATGCATGATTTATGTTACAAAGGCAAGCCTTGTGGTTTTCTGGTTATTGTGCTTATTTTCCATACTCCTTACTTCAGTACGATTCTATCTACTGTATTTCATGCTTTACATGCTCAGTACATATTCCGTACTGACCCCCTTTCTTCGGGGTCGCGTTTCATGCTCGCGGTACGGACGATCGTTTTGGTGATCCGCCAGTTTAGGACATCCATTCTGCTGTCTTGGAGCGCTCCCTTATCCGGAGCCCATATTTTGGTACAGATTCCTTCGTTGCATATATGTACGTTTATTCAGGGGTACGGCGGGGCCCTGTCCCGTCATATGGTTCTGTGATTACTCCTAGAGGTCTGTAGACACATGTGTGGGTTGTGAATAGTTACTGTTCGGCTATGTCTGTGTGATTTATATTTTGGGCGGTCCCATCTGCAGTGGCAGCCTTGTCGGCCGCGCGTGTGTATATATATATGTTCTCTCGAGATGTTGTGGTTATTGTGATAGCCTTGCGCTCATACGCGATATGTATACATACGTTTATATACGATAGTTTGAGACGACGACCGACACCGTGTATGTATATAAGTGGTTTATATGCTGATTATAGTTAATAGGTGTATACGGGTGTCCAGCTCGGGCACTAGTCATGGCCCACGGGGTTGGGTCGTGACATATACGGCCAACCCCTTTCGAAGACAAATCCCGGTGTCCAAAACTAAGATAACTTACGTACGACGATTCTAAATGTATAGGACCACAAGGTATAACTTTCCTACCCCCATAGAAACATTCGTCCTCGAACGTTAACTTCCAGAAATTCTATAAAAATTATGGCAGAGTCTGCCCTATAACTGTACTACTACAAAGCTGCGACACAGCAACCTAAAACATACAATGCCACACAGGGCCACAATAAGCAATAACAAAAATAGCCCCACACGACCAATAAAAGTAGCTGATAAATAATACATACCTGAAGACGATTGTGCTGTAGCCTGCATCCGCTATGATGCTGGAAACAAATGAGGATACCTAGACTTCATATCTTCTTCAGCTTCCCGAGTCATCTCCTCTATATTCTTGTTTCTCCATAACTCCTATACCGATACCACATACTTGGTCCATATTCTCTGAACCTGTCTCTCTAATATAGCAATGGGAACCTCTTCATATGATAGTTGCACGGTGATCTGAACATCAACAACAGGTATGACTCTCGAAGGGTCTTCAATACACTTATGAGGTATCGATACATGGAAGATCGGATGGACTGATTTTAATTCTGATGGTAGATCTAGAAAATAGGCAACCTGGCCCACTCTATATACAATCCTGTAAGGTCCGATGTACCGAGGACTAATCTTACCCTTCTTACCAAACCTCATAATGTTCATAGGCGACACCTTCAAGAATGCCTAGTCATCAACTTGGAACTCTAAGTCTCGTCGGCGATTATCTACATAAGACTTCTGATGACTCTGGGCTGCCAACAATCGATCCTGAATAAGCTTGACCTTTTCCACTGCTTGCTGAATTAGATCTGGCCCTACTAACTTAGTCTCCCCCACTTCGAACCATCCAATAGGTGACTTACACTTTTGCCCAAATAAAGCTTCATACGGGGCCATCTGAATACTAGAATGATAATTATTATCATACGCAAATTCGACGAGTGGCAAATGATCATCCCAACAACCTCTGAAGTCCATCACACATGCCTGTAGCATATCCTTGAGGGTCTAAATAGCACATTCAGCCTCCTCGTCTGTCTGGGGATGAAATCCTATGCTAAGGCTCACCTGAGTACCCAAACCCTTTAGGAAAGACTTCCAGAAATTGGCTGTAAACTGCACACCCCTGTTGGAAATAATGGATGTCGGAACACCATGAAGTCAGACTATCTCCTTAATGTATAGTTTCGCGTAAACCTCGGTTGAGTAAATAGTCTTCACAGGCAGGAATTGGGATGATTTTCTAAGTCTATCAACAATCACCCATATCGAATCGAACTTATGCTGAGAACGGGGCAAACATGTAATGAAATCCATATTGGTTACTTCTCATTTCCACATCGGAATCTCAATAGCTTGCAATAATCCATCGGGCTTCTGATGCTCAATCTTCACCGTCGACGTAAAAAGGACATTCAAGTTACAAACTCTCGCTATGTCTTTATTCATTCCATCCCACCAAAATTTCCTTATTATCATGATACATCTTCGTCGTCCCTAGGTGAATAGAATAACGGAGTAATGAGCCTCTCCTAAAATCTGACAACGTAATCCTGCAACATTAGGAACACACAATCTACCTTGATATCTGAGAACTCTATCGGCAGAAATCTCAAATGGTGACTTCTTCTTTTGAGGGGTTGTATCTCTATAATGGACTAGCATAGGATCCTCGTATTGACGCTCCTTAACCTAAACTACTAGATATGAGACTGTCAAATGTTAGATAGTAACCCCTGTATCACCTGAGTCTAATAACCAAACTCTTAGGCTAGCTAATTGCTGAAGCTCACAAACTAGCTCCCTTTTCCCTAGTTGAACATAAGATAAGCTACCCATGGATCTGCGGCTAAGAGCATCGGCCACTACGTTCCCCTTCCAGGATGATACAAAATGCTAACATCATAATCTTTTAATAACTCTAACCATCACCTCTACCGAAAATTCAACTCCTTCTGCTTGAAAATATATTGAAGACTTTTATCGTCTGTATAAATATCAACATGAATGCCATAAAAGTAATGCCTCCACATCTTTAATGCGTGAATCACCGCAGTTAACTCCAAATCACTTGTTGGATTATTATTCTCATGCTTCCTCAACTGACTTGAAGCATAAGCTATAACTTTACCGTGCTGCATCAACACACATCCTAACCCAACTCCTGAAGCATCACAATAGATAACATAACCTTGTAATCCCACCGGAAGCGTCAGAACTGGTGCTAAAGTCAATTTGTTCTCCAACTCCCGAAAACTACGTTTACAAGCATCGTCTATGAAACTTACCTAATTTCGATTCAAACCTTCGTGGGTGGCGAAAATAGAAGAAAAGCCCCTACAAATTTCCTATAATTACCTGCCAAGCCCAGAAAACTACGAACTTTCGTAGGTGTTGTAGGTCTCGGCCAAGTCTTTATGGCTTCAATCTTCCGCATATCCACCCGAATACCGTCAGCTGAAATAATATACCCTAGAAACGTCACAGAGTTCAACCATTAGAGAACTTTGCATATAGTTTCTGGGCCTAAAGAACTTTAAGGACAACACGTAAATGAGCTGTATGCTCCACTTCTGATCGAGAGTATACCATAATATCATAAATAAACACAATCACAAACAGTTCTAGGAAAGGCCTGAATACACTGTTCATCAAATTCATAAATCCTGTCGGTGCATTAGTTAACCCAAACGACATTACACGAAACTCAGAGTGACCATATCTGGTTCTAAAAGCTGTCTTCGGGGCATCTTTCTCTCTAACCCTTACTTGGTGATACCCTGATCTCAAATGTATTTTCGAGAACCATTTAGCACCCTGCAACTGATCGAATAAATCATCAATCTTCGAAAGTGGATACATGTTCTTTATTGTCACCTTATTCAGTTGCCTATAATCAATGCACATCAGCAAGGATCCGTCTTTCTTCCTCACAAATAACACTGGTGATCCCCACGGTGACGTAATAGGCTTGATAAAACCTTTCTCAAGCAAGTCCTTCAACTGCTCCTTCAATTCCCTAAACTCAGCAGGCGCTATTCTATAAAGAGGAATGGATATTGGCTGAGTATCTAGTAACACATAAATGGCAAAGTCCATCTCCCGTTCTGGCGAGAGACCTGGAAGCTCATCCGGGAATACATCTGGAAATTCGTTAACCACTGGAATAGATTGTAGAGTCGGTAGCTTTGCTTTTGTATCCTGAACCCGGACTAGATGATAAATAAAACCCTTGGCAATCATCTTCCTTGCCTTGAGGTAGGAAATAAATCTACCTCTCAGAGATGTTGTATTACCCTTCAACTCTAGAACTCGCTTTCTTGGAAACTGAAATCTAACCATCTTCGTTCTACAATCAACATTAGCATAACAAGAGGCTAACCAATCCATACCTATAATAACATCAAAGTCTACCATATATAATTCAATCAAATCTGTCATAGTATGATGATCACAGATTATAATTAAACGATTTCTGTATACCCGTCTAGCTATCACTGGGTCACTAATGGGTGTTGACACCTCAAAAGATTTAATTGACTCGGGTTTCACCCTTAAACCGACCAGACAAAAAAAGGAGTAACATACGATAATGCGTAACCCGGATCAATCAACGCATATACATCATGAGAAAATACTGATAGTATACCTGTAACCACATCAAGTGAAGACTCGAGATCCTGTCAACCAGCTAATGCAAAAATGCAATTCTGAGGACTGCTTGAGCTAGATGCTCTCCCTCTGCCTCTACCACCTGTCAATGGACACTCACGCATAATATGACCCTAGCCGGCGCGAGTGCATAACAAACATCCGAACCCAAACGGCATCGTCCGCATTAGCTTACTATACCGAGCACTTCATGGTAAGGGTGGCCTCATCTGGCCTGAATCACCTCTATACTAAGAACCTGAGGCTTTAGAACCCTTACTTTGTCCTGAATAAATAGATCGATCAAATCTCTGAGCTGCAAATCGTGGAGGTGCACTAGCCGCTGAATGGCCTGAATGCTTAGAATACTGCCGCCTCTGACCCCCTCTGAACTCACTAGCAACACCTAAAGATTTGGTTCTCTTACTATGACCCCTATCATGCTCAAGCTCGACCCTCTGCTGCTGCTAATGCTCCTCAAGATTATGTGCATACACCTGAATGCAAGAGATATCCTACCATAGCTGGAGCATACTTAGCCAATTAATTAAAATGGAGACTATAATCCCTAGCCCTCATGTTCCCCTGTCTAAGGTTCAGGAACCTATTAGCTCTGGCCCATCAAAAATCTGGCGGCAAATAATGTCGAAAGAAAGAATTTAAGAACTCTTGCCACACGGGTGGAGGTGCATTAATGTCACACCCTTAATCCGGTAGGGTGTGATGGGCACCCGACCCTTACTTCGGGCCGAGCGAACCCTCTGACTATCATAATAATCGTAGTCATAATGGGCCCTTAACCAGATCATAACTGCATAATGAAAATTTTCTAAAAACAAACATACTTTATATCTTTTTCAAATTAGACAAAACTTGTAACCGTACAAAATGTAAAACCACATATAACAATACTACGGCCTATGGAGCCGCTCATAACGACATCTTATACACATGACTCCGTCCGCAAAGTCTCTAACATAATCGGATGCCATAACACACGTATACACCGACTCGACGCAATCCGAGAAAATGGAGCTCGCCAATCCCGCCGGGAACACCTTCGCTAATGTCTTCGCCCTCACCTCGGGTGTACCTACGCGGCATGAACGCGGCCCCCGAAGAAAGGGGGTCGTACGGAATATGTACCGAGTATGTAAAGGTGAAATCCATTAATAGAATCATAACCTAATGAAAAACCACAAAAACAAGTATAGGAACCGGAGAGTCATAACTTGCCCGTGCAACACTTATCCCGTATATACATCCGGTGAGCAAAACATATCATAATCATATTAATTCGAGAAATCTTATGCGAAGTACGTAAAACGTATTTAGTAATCGAATGTCGAAGGCTTAGCTTTCTCCTTTTTCGAAAAACATTTCGTCTTACATGTATAGAAAATAGATCATATCATAATAACCGACATTAACCGATGTGGGATTCGCCTAAACCAATGGGATTCGCCTAAACCAATGTGGGATTCGTCTAAACCAAAGGCGAAATTTTGCCCTCGCCACTGGGTTGCCCCACCATCGGGTTTGCCCCACCACCGGCTCCGAAATAAATGATCGTATTTCTCGAATATCTATATATATGTAACACATAACGTGTCCCGCCCTCTAAGTGGGGACTCGGTAATCATTAGACTATCATATCATCACATCGGATTTAATCATCATATTATCGTATCATCGATTATCATGTCATCGGGGATTATCATAGCATCGATTATCATATCATCGGATCGTCACATTATCAATATCGCATCATCGAACAAAGACTCATTATATTGTCGGATTTCCACATTATCAAATCATTATATCATCGGATCAAATGTAATATCATATCATATATCCTATGCGGTCCATGCTGGGACCCGGCGGACGGAACGTGGTCGCCCCTCCTGCCTTGGGTGCCACAACTCATCATACTTCGGAAGTTTTCATATCTCCTGCATCTCCGCGAGACACATCATCACATCATATCATAATATCGTAAACTCATCATACTTCAGAATATATCATATCATTTCATATTAGGCGCTCATCATAATTTGAAGCTCATCATACTCGCATTGTGCGCACGATAGTACCGCCGGGACTCGGTGAAGGGAATAACAAAAATGTGCACGATTGAGAATCGTGGGATCTATATGCCGTTCAAACATTCATACGTACTTAACGAATAGTCAGACAATTTATCTTTCACAATCCAATAGCATTAATCATAGCAACTCTCTTGCGGATATTATTCGGAAACATATCAAATAAACTTTATCAATCATAGTTATATCTCAAAATCATATGCATACGGATTCTTATTTCATACATTTACACGGACTTAACGGAATAATCAACAAATTATCATTTACAAGCGATGGCATTGACCAAGTCAAATCTCTTCCAGATATTATCTGAGACTTATCAAATAGAACTTTAGGCATCATAATCACGTATCAGATTCATATATATACGAATCTTTATGTCAAACTTAACAGATAAGTAAGTAATCATATTCGGAAGTCAGATTATTAGCCATATTAAGTTATATTAACAAGTTGTTAGAACCATACAACGGAACGTCTTGCGGGCCCATGGGCAGGTAACAAACCGGCCCGAGCCCGCCTATGAATGTCGGGGATGTTATACATTAGGGAACCTCCCACGAGCGTTTCGGAGCAATCCGAGCTCATATACGAAAGATACGGACGTTCGTAGTTTCCGACTCTTTTATGAACAAAATCTTTTATGCACATTCATATTCAATCATACAAATGCATGGAAACCATAATTTGACTACATTATGCATACGGATGTCAAGAAACAAATAAGAATCACGGACATGCTCGGATCACCGGAGTAGAGTTACCTCGGGGAGCATATCATAGCTTCGTTCATACTAAGACATGCCAAAGAAAGAAAGGTGAGCCTTACATACCTTGGCCGCCCTCTGAACTAATCCAAACTTGAGTCTCGACTTTTCACGATCTACAACACTGTTATTAAGCATCATCCATTAGCCATAACACTTAAGAATCCAATTCTAAATTAGCATTTTGTCTACAAAAATTTCGGTAAAGACTTCCTATAAATTGGACATCCCCGAGAAATCAACTCGCCAAATATTTAAACAATACCAACAATCACATTAACAATATCGATAAGCAATTCCAACCGCATTCTAACATCAATAACTCACTTCTACATAATTCGACGACAATCATGCATATTCAATCCAACTTCATATATCCAAACTAATATCAATGATCGCATATTCAAATAACAATCCAAAACCTTTCAAACACGATTCAAGAACATTTTCAACAATCCACACAATATTCAAAATACTTCAAACCATATACTACTCCACCCGAAACTATTCCAACTTAACAAGAACCTTGCCAACACCTTTCTTTCTTCTACATTCATAAATTATGTCAACAATACATGCGTTTACAACTTCGTTTTCATAAATTCAAGAAACCATATCAATGCCACATTATCGTCCAATTCAGCCCACACGATTATGACTCCAACTGGGTCATTAAAACGTCATTTTACGTCATAGAATTCATATCAACGACAACCAAAATACTCGATAACATTACTTCATTTCTTGCCTACCAAACAGCCCCTAGTTCATGGCCCAACCTCAACTCCAACACCTTATGAGTTTCATTCATTTTCTACACATCACAACAACATACAAACAAGCTATATACAATTAATTCACTATCTCCACACAACACACACAACACGGCCCATGTCCAACATTCACAACTTCAACCAAAATCATCAAACTTTCATTTCCAATGTAGAGTCCACAACAACCACAACTAGAATACTACACAAAATTAACTCATCTTGCTTATACCACTACACATACACACGGCCATACATGCATACACACCAATACCATGCTAACTTCCATATTTTCATAGATGAATTCTTACCTCTTTCCTTCAACTTCTTCACTTACTACAACATAAATGAACCCTTCATAACATATAAAAATAGATGAATTCTTACCTCTTTCCTTCAACTTCTTCACTTGACCAAGGCGTGCTCATGACGAAACGAATAACTTATCGACCCAAACAACTATACCACGTTGAAGAGGGCCCTTGAATTAGTAGGAATACATGAAGAAACTAATTTTTTGGACAAGATTTCATGGGGTGATTTCACCCCTTAGCCGAATGGCCTCCCACTTCTCCCGTCTCTTTTTTTTTTCAAGTCTTTCTTGTGTTAAAAGTGTTATATCTCGCATTTTGTACGTCGAAATATTTTGAGTTGGTTGCGGACGAGTTAAGAGCAAGGCTACTTTATCGATTTTGTGTTAAGGCATAAGTCACTTATGATTTTATGGGATGGAAATATTAAGGAAAATTTGGGGTTAAAAAGTGGAATTATGGAAATTTATATTTCATGAAAATGAAGGCATGTGGGCCATGGCCACATGGAAGCTTAGTACATGTTATTTAAAAGATGACAAATTCATTATTTTTCATCCTTTGTGAATTAGGAAAATTCTAGAGATTTGGAGAAAAGAAAAGAAAAGAAAAAGAAGAAAAAGACATGGAGCATGTGCATGGTCATGTGCACATTTTTATAGAAATATATATATATATATATATATGGATGACTAAGTTCATCATTTTCATCAATTCTCACTCTAGAAATTTCATGAAGAATGAAGAGGAAAAAAAAAAAAGGGGGGGAAAACGGCAATAGGGGTGGCCGAACCGACCCCGTGGAGTTGGCCAAGAAAAATTGTTTCTTCTAGCTTTCATACCAATTGGAAGGCCCTCGTCGACGTGGAGTGGTTGTTGGAACAAGAAAACCGCTCGTTGATGCCATATGGAAGTCTAGCCGTGTGAAGAACTAGGTGGAAACAAGGTCATTCAATCTTATTTTTATGTCTTATGGATGATTTATAAGTGTTACAGCATGTAGAAACGGATAAAAATCATGAAAATATGGTGTAGGTTGCCTTGGCCGAGGATGGGTGTTTGGTGAAGGAACAATGAACTAATGTTATTTAGTGTTTGGTTGATGTTGTTGTGAATGGTTCGAACATGTTGTGATGTGTAGGTGTATATAAAAGTCGTGTGTGTTGATGTTGGAATAATTGTCCAAGCCGTGAGTGGGCTGTTTTGGTAAGATAAGGAATGACTTACTTTTATTTAGCATTTTGGTTATCGTGTGTTGCGGATTCTATGTGTAAATAAAGGTTTAATGGTTCAAGATTGGGGTTGTAATTGCGGACTGCTTTTGCTAGCTAATGCGAATTGAATATGCTTCCCTATATTTATGGAAATAATGTTGTAAACATGCGGATTGTTGATGTAGTTTATGAGTTTAGAAGAAAAGAAATGTGTCATCGATGTTTACTTGGACTTGGAAGGTTTCGGGTTGCCTTGCATGTTGA
Source organism: Lycium ferocissimum (assembly GCF_029784015.1). Taxonomy (NCBI): domain Eukaryota; kingdom Viridiplantae; phylum Streptophyta; class Magnoliopsida; order Solanales; family Solanaceae; genus Lycium; species Lycium ferocissimum. Next base: position 21,419 of record NW_026726914.1, read on the forward strand.
ATGGGCTGATTTGAATATTGTGTGGATTACTTGAAATATTCCTGAATCTTGATGAAATGATCTCGGATTGGTATGAGAATATGTGAATGTCGATGTTGACTTGAATGTATGTAGTTTATTGGAATATAAATGGAATGTCGTCGAATTATATAGAAAGGAGTTATTAATGTTAGAATGTGTTTGGAATCGATTATTGATGTTGTTATTATGTTTGTTGGTATTGTTGATAATGATTTGGCCGAGTTAAATTCTCGGGGATGTCCAATTTATGGGGAGGTCTTTGTCGAAATTTCGTAGAAAAAGTAATGGCTTGGAATTGGGTTCTTCGATGTTTATGGCTAATGTTCGATGCCTCTTGATGTTATTGTAGATCGTGAGAAGTCGAGGCTTGAGTTGGATTAGCTTAGGAAGTGATCGAGGTATGTAAGGCTTACTTTTTCCTCTTGGCATGTCTTAGACGTAACTAAGGTATGACATGACTTGTGCTTTGGGGGTAATTCCGCAATTACGTTCCGAGTATGTATATGATTCTTAATTGCTCATAATGTGACACACTTCATATAGTCCTTAAGTCTTATGTATGTTTGGGTTTCAAATAGTGAATAAAGGATTTTGTTCCTAAAAGATTTTAAGTCTAAAAACGTCCCTAACTTTTGCAAGCAAAACCGGATTATCTCGATATGCTTGAAATGATCCTCTAACGTACAATGACTTAAGTTTACATAGGAGGACTCGGAATCATTTGATATACGACTATGGCCTCTATAATACTTTGATATACTTATGAGATATGATGTGTTTCCGAGTATCACAAATCATGCAAGCTATTTGATATGACTATTGTCCGAATTTTTAAATGACGATTCATGTTGCCTACTTCATTGAGTCTTTGAAAATATTTTATGTGCATATAGTTTCTCACTACTACGCTCGTGCCGGCCTCAATATGTCCTTCGGCTGCGTCCGGCCGGAGGTATGTATTCGAGCACCTCATTGCATTGTTCACCGCGTCCCTCGCTAGAGGGCGGGGCACGATGCCTATTTACCGCGTCCCTTGCTAGCGGGGCGGGGCATGTTATATGATCGATGATATGGGAGAGGTGGCAGGATGGCATATGATGATTCCTTTACCGCGTCCCTCACTCGAGGGCGGGGCACGTTACATGCGCGTACGTATGATATGATTTTATTTACCGCGTCCCTCATTAGAGGACCGGGGCACGTTACATGAACAGTCTATACATGTGTGTTATGATTTTACTCACCGCGTCCCTCCTCAGAGGGCCGGGGCACGTTATATGTACATACGATGATTTTATGACATTGATATGCGTAATACATGTTTTCAAAGGCAAGTTTATGTTTTTCTGTACTCCTTACTTCAGTATGATCCCGCTACTATGTGTCATGCTTTACATACTCAGTACATATTCCGTACTGACCCCCTTTCTTCGGGGGCTGCGTTTCATGCGCGCAGTACACCGGATGAGTTGAAGACATTAGCGAGAAGATGTTCCCGGATTGCGAGCTCCACTTTCTCGGAGTGTTCGAGTCGAAGCAATATGATATGGTTACATGTTCCATGTAGAGACTTTGCAGACAGTGTCATGGGTATATGGTGTCGGTTATGTAAGCGGCTATGTAAGCCGATAAGTTGTTACGCATTGTATTATAAGCTCTGTATGTTTCTATATGTTACAGATTTTCATTGATTCGAGAAAGGCAAAAAGCATATTATTTTTCGCAAAATTTTCAGTATGTATTTGTGTCATGATTTGAGAGTCAGCGCGATTGTGAGTATTGTGTGAGTCAGCGGGTTCGCTCGGCCCTAAATAAGGGTCGGGTGCCCATCACGCCCTAACGGAGATTAGGGTGTGACAAAAAGATGAATGAGTGCATATATATATACTTAGTAATTGCCAATGACAAATGGACACATGTCCTTCTTCTTGAAATTTCTAAAATTATCATAAAGATGAATTATTTGTCATCTTTTTCATTCTTTTTCTTTTTCTCTTTTTTTTTTTTTTTTTTTGTTCAAGACCACCAACTTCTCAATTCCAATTTTGCCCTTAATCTTTCCACAATATTACCATAAACTCTTTTGTGAATTTTCATTTTTACCCCTCGACTTTCCTCAATATGACCATTTCGCCCCTAGCCTTCCACATTATTTCCGTGACCCCTTTTGTGAATTTCTCTTTGCACCCCTAACCTGTCACAATATTCTATACCAATCATGTTCACAATTAATATTCACCAACAACTTGTACATTAAAATAGTCTTGGAAAATAGTCTTACTGCTAATTTCTCACAAGTACCTCGGATTTTCTGAATGTGCAAATTACGGGCCATAACAATTAATCCCTCTAGATGACACCCAGGTTTCATACCAATGAACGGCATTATCCCATAATCTATAGGAAGCCAACTCCACTGACTCGGTGTCTGAAGCATGCATCACCCGCAATGTCCTCAATATTCCATCTATAAAGTTCTGTGGGTCCTCGTCTAGTTTCGACCCAAAGAGTTCTGGAGGGTCTAAATTAATAAAATCTCAAACTTTGGCACTGATAGCTCGGTCACCATAACCCGTACCCTGACGTTGGGCTTTAGCAGCTACTAACTTAGTCAATAATTGTATAGCCTATCGCATCTCCTGACCCACGGTATCGGGTGGAGGGTGGGGTTGCATCGGAAGTGGCTTCTTCCGTACTCCGGAGAGCAGAGTATGAGAGGACTGAGATAGAACCTTATTCTGGGACACACCCTCCTCTACATATGCAAGCGATACCCGTCAAGTTCTCCCACCTGCCACTGACTTGCCCATCCGTGCACGAAGTCATCACGACCCAAACCGCTAAGTCATGACGAGTTCCCCGAGCTCTCCCGTCGTACACACACGTACATACGTCTAGATCTCATAAGGTGGAAAAGGTGGCCCATACATGACTTATAGCCGTATTATACTAACTTCGTGTGAAAAGCATAATGAATTATACATAGAAGACATATATATATATATATATATATATATATATATATATATAGAAGCAACTGGGTAAGCCTACCTGTGCCGCCGTAGATACCGTATAACAAAAACGAAGCTTTACTAAGGCTATATGACATCCCAATAACATACGACGTACGTTGACCTCTATAAGAGTACATCACCTGTAGAAAAGATGGGAAAGGGCCCCGTCATACCCATATGTACCCCAAAATAGCATACCAAAATAGACAGCAGCTCCGAACTAAGTGGGGCGCAACAACCGCCGAGTGAGGATCTCATTGAGATGGACCACCTGTCATTTACCCGAATGCGTGCATGAACCACCCCCAAGAAATAGGGGAGTCAGTACGAATAATGTACCGAGTGTGTAAGGCATGGAACACAGTATATAAGAAACATAGAAATAATATGAGATTAGAGAAACAACCGGTATGTTTGAATGCCTCTCAGGGCGTAAACTAAGCATGCTTTCTTTAAATAAGAATCATATATGTATACTATGTATAAGCCACTCAGTGGGGCTATGTCTTCAATTTACGCTACCCGGCCTTAATAGGACTAGGTGTGGAACTGACCGGCCAGAATGGGACTCGGTGTGAATACCCAACTGATCAGTGGTTGCACGATAGGTGCCTACCCAGCCGACTATAGCACGGCTCGATGTCATAAAATAGATACATATATATATAATGCATGAATGAGAGTACAAGGAAACATTATGACTCTATCGGAGTAACATAAAGTCGGCATACCTCCGATTACCACTTATGGAGCTAACATCATCCACAAAGCGCACCTTGAAGAATCAATGACCATAGGATCAGATCAATAATCATAAGAAAAGATCAATAATATTATAAGAAGATCAATAACAGTATTTCTAAGAACGGAGTCATTATGGATATCGTTTGTTCGCTTGTTTCGCTCATATCATTTGGGTCATGCCAAAAAGAAAGAAAGAGATAGCCTTAGCATACCTTAAGTCTCCAATATGTACCCATAACGAACTCGTCGTAAGGCCTACGTCAATCCTATAACAAGGGAATACGTATATGAACTTAGACGACGCTAGTATATCGTGTATATCAAACGATAATTCGATTCTAAAATGAAACGGGCAGCATTTATCTCATTTCCTTATCACCACAACATATCCAGCAACCAACAATAACAACAACATTCTCCTATAAGCCTCTTCAACTCACAACAATTGACATTCAAAGATATACAATGAAACAGCCCGATATACGCCTCGTATACGATGGTTATGCACCTTATCCTTTCAAATAAAACAAGTATAACAACCTCCACACAACCTCAACATCAACTACTGTCCATACAACAAGAATTTAACACATTAATAACATGGCTCAAAGCAGTTTACGATAATCAACAAGTTCGATTTGACGCTAAACATGGTTCTTTCTTCCTTTCTTCTAATTGATAATAGCAACATCACTCAAAGCATGGTGTAACATGTCAACCACAACAACAACATCATATACATGTAGTTTCTCTAATTTTCCAGCCACTACAACTCCAAGAGTTTGCTCAAACAGCCCCAACAACAATAACAACACAATAGCACAACTAGTATACTTCTTCATGGAATTTAATCTTCACAACTTATCCAATTAACAAACTAAACTCACACACAAGTAGAGAAGAGCTAAACATACCCTATGAAATAAGAAACAACTATAACAACTACTTTTTCAAGCATAAGGCAGCCCAAAAAAATAACACAACAATAAGGAACTCTTGTTCTTTAATTTCAAGTCGACTTTGAGGTTGGATTGGATCCAAATTAACTTAGGTGTGTTATGGAACCTTAGAGACTGTTACAGAACTCTTATGGGAGGTGTGAGGGTTTACCTTGGACCAAAAATGAGGCCCCAGTCGTTTTAAGAGAATTTAAAGTCAGTGCCACCGCTTGGAAATACGATTTGTACTTGGAATCGTATAATATTTTACGGGCCGTATCTTCCACCGCACTTCTTGGATTTGTGATCTATAAGTTGCATTGGAAAGAAAACTCTTTGAACTTGAATTTACATGGGTTATGAATTCCATAACTCCTCATATTCTAGGAGATATACTTCCCTCAAGTTGGACTAAAAATCCTGTCCAAAATTCTACCAAATTTTTCCAAAATCTCGATGAACTTAATTTTTTTGATTCGCTTAATCACGAAACCTTTAGATACTCTCTTAACACTTTTCAAAGGTCTTCCTTAACCTTAGAGGAGTTCCACGGCCTCTCCGAGCTTATGCTAGTTTACTTGTGACACAAGCAATGCTAATATTTGTGAGGTGTAACATCCTTCCCTCCTTAGGAACATTCGTCCTCGACTGTTGGGACATATCGAGATAACTTCTAATCCTTGAGATTCGGGAGACCTTTAACTCATTACACTTGGTTAGATCATGCTATTGCTCTATCTTTTCCTTTCATACAAGAACGCTACAATTACTCTAAATGTTTGATCCTTTTTCCCTCCTTTGTGTTTCATAGATTCTCTTTTGTATCCTCGGTAACATAAGACATTTCTTATTGTATATTGGATTTGTGGATTTATGTACAGCCACTGCAATTATACCCTTTTCTCATGTAGTCATCGTCCTTCCAAGCACTTACTAAGTTAATCTCACAAGTCTCTCATCAGGTGATTAGCAAGTACTTATGGGTACACCCTCTTACTACAATGAATCACATTCATTTATAAATAACACATCGCACATTATCGAATATCGATACTAGTATGTACCGACCCGTTCCGTCATTACTGTAAATTTTGAAATATTCATGATGCTGGCTCATAAAGACATGCTTAAACTCCCCTTACAATTTGGGAACCGTTAACTCGATCGGAAAATCCCACGAGTTGCGCGTAAGGAATTGGATTCGGGCCATCTGGGCCTAATTTTACTGCTGCAGCGCCTTCTAGGCCACCCCAGCGGTGGCGCAATAGCGGTTGATCAACCGCAAAAGCGGTATAGGGAGATTCCTCTGGGACCGCCCCAGCGGTACCTTGAACACAGAAGTGGTACCGCTACAGTGGTTACTCGACTGCCCCAGTGGTGACAAGCAGTTAATTTCCCTATATAAGTAACATTTTGGGAATTAACCTCATTTTTCCAAACCCTAAAGAGTCCAGCCGCCCATAGAGTATTTTTGGAGCAAAACTTGATGTTCTCTTGGAAGAAGTAATGCTTATAACCTTCCCCATTCTTCCTTCCCATTAGAAATTCCCACCAAGAACCCCTCACCTAGAAATTACAAAATACTGGGAACCTCAATCCCTCGAGTTCCAAAGAGATGAATCCTTTGTTCTTCTTGATATAAAATCCTTGGGTTATTTCCCTTGTTCATTATCCTAATATGGTTCTTAATCTAATCCTTCATTCCCTCCATTGAAGCACAAATAGGTCTCTACTATGGATTTTGAAAATGGGTTTTTTGAAGATAAGGCTAAAATGGCAACTTCACCTAGCTAGTGACTTAGAATATCGTCATGATGTCACAAATAAAGGTTGATTGATTAACTAGCATTGTGAAAGTTAATCTAAAGGTGGAATAAATTTCATATCTACCTTATCAATTTTGAAAGTCCCTTATAAGCACCCTAATAGTAAATTCTACTCTTGGGTCTCATAGGTGTCGCCAAGCTTTTCGTGTGCGTTACGATGTGGTGACCAAATTAAAGGATCAACGGATGTTCATGGCACCCGCTCGGCCATGAGGTAGGTTATAGCTTCCCTTTGGTAGAGTCCGGTTAGTTTTCCACATCATTGTGTTAGAAGAAACGGAGAATGCATATGTAGAAAATCAGAGATTTGGGAGGGAATTCTAGGATGGTATTGTTGTGTAACTTGTTTGTTCGGGCTTGTGGCCTATAAATTCCTTAGGTGTTGATGTGGTTTTTCTTGATTATCGGTGGATTTACGTGACTTGAGAGTAGCGGACGAAACCTATTTTGTGTCTAACGATGAAAACTCCCTGTAATACCTGATTACGTGTGGTGAATCTAGTTGCTAAATGAGAGAATAAACTGTACCCACGGTTGTAATTGAGTTCTAATTAAGTTGTGATGAATGATTTCGAGTGTAGGGTGAGATCTTTGTCCTAAGCTAATAGGCTGGTTTAAGGAACTGTAATAATGTATATCAACCGATTGATCTCGTTATGTATGTGGACTAGCCACCCCCGTCGTGTTGTGTTGACCGCTTTATTGTATGGGCTTGAAGCCATGAGTTTTTGGTAGATATTAGATCCTATTATTCATCTTGATTTGGATATATTATTGGCATACCTACTGTGGTAATCGTGGTTCGGATGCATTGTTGGCATACCCACTATTGGTATTGTGATATTGGTATATTGTTGGCATACCCACTATTGGTATTGTGATATTGGTCTATTGTTGACATACCCACTTTTGGTATTTTGATATGATACATTGTTGGGGTACCCCATTGTTGGTACTTGTGATATTGAACTTGATGGTTGATGTTGATACACGCATTGCATACCTTCTCACTCATTCATGATGCATGGCTGATACCTGGTAATGATCCGGTATCGTTGATTGTATGAAACTCATATTTAATAAACTCTTTTACTTGAGTGATTGTGAGAAGTCCGATGTCCGAAGATCAATTTTGGAATCGTTGATTTTATGATCGATATTTGATAAACTCTTTTACTTGAGTGAATGTGCGATGGCCGATGTTCGATGATCCATTCCAGCATCATTGTTGCATGGCCGTTTCTGATGATATTTTCGAAATCGTTGTTAGTGCATGGAATCCGCGGGGCTTCCAGAGTGGTTCCGGTGAGAACCCCCCATGGGCAAAGATCCGGGGTCCCGTCTGTCTGTTGGGCAAAGATTCGGGATGGGTGGCACTTAGACTTCGCGAGTCACGCTGGGTTGTGCTACCGAGACGTCGATATTTTAGTATGGAGTACATGTGTACACCTCATTTGTATGGCATTGCATTTCATTCATACACTATTGCATTGCATTGCATTATGGATTAATTCTGAGATGTTTTGGTGTTGTACTTGTGATGTTGGATTCGAGTGCGATTTATGCATACTTGGCACCTTGGGGAATTAGATGCTTTACATAGGCAATGACGTGTTCTTGGGTTTGGATTTGTTGTTTGAACTTGTTGAAGTAGCCATAAATCATCCGTAATATTAGTTATATGTTCAGTCTCTGTGTGCTGTAGGATAATGGGTGTCCTAAGATGAGTTGACCTCTAGACTAATACGAATGACTAAATGACATGCGAATTGTGAGTCTGACTGGTGATTATTGGAGTGAAGTTAATGATTAAAGGGTATTGTTGTACATTATATGGTAGATAGACATATGAATTGGTTGAGTTGTTATCATGCTTGTCTGTGAATTCTTTTACTGATATGTGTTACTAACCATTGTCGGCCTATGATACTTACTCGGTACGTGTGGCTTGTACTGATATTACACTTGCTACACCCTTTTAGGGTGTAGATTGTTTCAGGTGATTGATTGAGGCATATGTGGAAATACGCGGTGCCTATCTGGAAGGCCTCCTCCCACTTCATTCCAGGATTGAGCCTTAGAGTCTAGATCTGGAAGGCCTCCTCCCACTTCATTCCAGGATTGAGCCTTAGAGTCTAGTGGAAATCTGGAATTACTTAGTTGCTCTTGTAATAGTCTAGACCAGGTCATGGGAAGTCGAATCGAGTCTGTAACTATTCCGTTATTGTAATCACTTTTTACTTAAGTTATTAAATATATCATGATGTTCCACCGTTGTTCCCAATTATCTGTTAGTTAAAAAGATTTGCCTTATTTAATCAACGTATTATTTGCTAGAGGATTCGCCACCGAGGTGGGAAGGGTAGGTGCTCGCACGACCCTGATTTGGGTCGTGACAAGTTGGTATCAGAGTCTAGGTTACCGGTCTCACAAGTACAAGAGCAATGTCTAGTAGAGTCTCATGGAATAGTACGTAGACGTCCGTACCCGTCCACGGGAGGCTATAGGGCATCTAGGAAAATTTCCCTTCGTTCTTTCAAATCATGCCACTTCGATCAAATTGGTATCTCGGTGGGCCCAATTGGTATCTAGATGATTCCAATTGGTATCTACGCGCGGAAAACAAGTCATAGTCGGAATCGGGTCTAATATGCATTTGGTGGGGTCAAATTAAGATTTTTGTCGCGATTGATCCAAGAAGGGTATGAGGACACTGCCAGGTATTGCGCCCCAGTGGTCGGCCAACCGCTGTAGCGTTACCACTGCAGCGGGTAGGCCACCGCTGAAGCGGTTCCTTCTATTCTTCCTTGACTGCTTCTGCGGCCCTTCTACCACCGAAGCGGGACCGCTGTAGCGGTCTGAGAGACCGCCGAAGCGGTAATGCTAGATTCAGAGACTTGTTTGTGTGTGTATACATAAAAAGTTTTTTTTATGAACTATATAAGGAAGTTATCCTCCCTGCATTTGTCTTTTAGCTTATTTATAGGGACTATTAATTAGTGTCCTTATTAAATGGAATGTAATAAGTTGTTTTAATTATGGAATAAATCCGTAAATCTGTTAAGTTACATTAATTCTACCAAGAGACGGGTTACTTTGTTTGTTTGGGGGGGGGGGGATAGGGATATTATTTAGGTAAAACTGAGCGATATGTTTAATTTTGTGCTAAAACTATGTAATGTCAAATTTAACATTTTCTAGTTATGAAACTTACTCAAAAAAAAAAAAAAAAATTAGCTCTTGTGGAGTTTGTTACTAATTCATAACTTAGCAACTATTGAGCCTTTTGCATAAATTGTCCTTTTATTTATAAGTATGACAATTATGGGCTTGACTTAAAAGCATTGTAATTCATTTTGGCTTTGTATATTAGATAATTGACCTCAGCCTATTACTATTGTTTTGTACACCTATCTTTTGTGACCTCCCAAATTTGTTGGTGGGTCTTTCGAGGCCCACTAACATTTCTAGACGAGTCAATTCTATCACAAGGACTAAGGCATTGGAGCATAATTTGAGCTAAAATATTTACTTACGCATTTTTCTGTTGGGTTTGGTCGGCCCAACTCCCTATCTCTTTATTTGTCAAAATTGATTAAATGTGATTTATTGGAACCCTTAAAAATTGTCATGTATTAAAGTTGCCAAAATGTCGTTTTCTAAATATAAAACTGATTTTTACAATTATTAGCATATAAATGATTTTTGGGACAAAATAATAGACTTGATTAATTTGCATGGAACTAGAGACAAAATGATTGTGGACCGTCCATATGGACATTTTGGACAAAATTGAACTTAAACTATTTTTTGGATTAACTTGGACTAAAAGGATAAAAATCTAAAAATATAAATTATGCTTAAAATATGGATAATGATAGTATGCCAAAAAATGATTTTTGCTTTTATAAAACTTAAAACTAAAAAACCTTTTTCTAAACTCGGGTGGGCTTACGTAGTGTTCTACTTAGGTTAACGCCTTCGGGTTTTAACCTAGTTGACCTAGTCCGAAACCCAAAACGCCCAATTTTGGGCAAAAACCTATCATTTTCTTTTCTTGAAAAGTGAGGATTTTTGCATAAATGACACATCTTGATTTGTGGAAATATAAACAAAAGCAGTTTTTTATCACAAACAATTTATATCTACAAAGGCATACTATTAGAACCCGTAGGTCAACCGTATTTTACGGATCCTTAATACCGGGGTGACTAACACCTTTCCTGTAGGATCACCAGAACCCTTACCCGAACTTTGATTAGATTAGAATTCTTTTAAAATTTAACCGTTTTGAATGAACCCTTTTCGAACTGGTTTTCCTAATTTCCTAAAAATTAGGTGGCGACTCTAAAATAAAGTTCATTTTGGAGCACCGTCCACGTAGAAGTATATTTTTTTTTCCTTTTTCCCGGTACGATTGACAACCGTACTTCCCCGGGACACTTTCCTTTTTAAATGAGGCAAGTGCAAATACGAATCGGAATAAATAGAACCTATACGGTGTGGTACACAACACACCCATAAATAAGACTCTACCGGACACGGTCTGTAGACAACCATAGTACAGAACTGCTCTGATACCACTTTTTGTCACGACCCAAACCGATGATCATGACGAGTGCTCGAGCTCTACTTGTCAGACACCTTTATACATGCGTCTAGATCTCATAAGGTGGAAAGGGTAGCCCATATATGACTCATAGTTGTTTATACTAACTTCTGTGTGAAAAGCATAATGAATTATGCATAGACCACACACACACACACACACACACACACATATATATATACTGGAAGCAACAGTGCAACCCGACCAGGCCACCGTAGATACTATACAACAAAAATAGAAGCCACTAAGGCTATATGACATCCCCCTACTCGGTCTAACCCCTTTAAAAAGTACATCGTTGTGAAAAGACGGCAGGGCCCCCTACCCTATGTACACAAAATTGGGGATCCAAAAAAAAAACCCTGAACAAGGGAGCGACAAAGAACCGCCCAGTGGGATCCCCGAAGGAACGCCGTTGTCTACTTGAACCCCCGCAGAACGACCCCCCCCAAACACGGGGGCGTATGAATAATTTACCCGGGATGTGGCACGCCCAAAAACCTGG
>NW_026726915.1:0-36710 GCF_029784015.1 Lycium ferocissimum
CATCGGGTTTGACTGGGATTTTGTTTACGGTATTTGGCTTTACATACTCGGTACATTTTAAATGCGGCCCCACCCAATTAACTTCGGGAAATTTAATTTCATACGCGTAAGTACCTGAATGAGTCGGAGATATCCCATGAATTGGTGACTCCAATTCCTTAAGAACCTTTGGCGAGAGTCGGAGTATGTATGGTATGCTTTCCGGATGATACTAGAGACTTTACGAGACAACATTGTGGGTGTAGTGTGTCAATTGTGTGATCGCTTAACCACCGACGTCTTGTACAGTATTATGTATAAATTTTTATCGGATTACAGATTTTATTTGATTTGGTATGTATTACCTGTTGGTCTGACTTGGAAAAAAAAAAAAAAAAAAAATTTTACGTGTGCGATAAAGGTCTGCGGGTTCGCTCGGCCTTAAATCGAGGTCAAGTGCCCATCACGCCCTGATCGAGATTGGGGCGTGACACATTGGAAAGTAGATGCTTATAAAAAAGGAGAAAATACGACAAGAGGAAGTAATGAATAACTTACGGAGACATTGCAAAAGGAATTCGCTATCCGGGATTAGAGGCTAAGATGTGGGCAATAGAGTTGTGCGCTAATGATACTGCGACCTATGAGTAGTAAGGGAGAAAGAAAATAAAAGACCTTCTATAGTAGGAAGTGAGAGCATCACAGGAGTGAGTAAAGGAAGGGAAAGGAGTATGGCAAGATAGGCTATAAACGAATGCTAGTACGGAGGGGATATGTGAAGCAGAATGAACCAGGAGAAGGAAAGATCGTGACTAAGGTTGAGTATACTTTATACAAGTCGTGCAGAGGTAGTTACGTTACCTATGAATATTTAGATGCTAGGGGTGAGCCCAAGCGGATACTTAATGAGAGAATCTGGATTCGTAATAACGATATGGTTACGAGATTTTGGGTGCATTAAGGAAAGATGTAAAGATGATTTAAGCTAAATTACCGAGATGGAGTTAGTATTGAGGACAAACAGGACATGGCTATGGTTGAACCAAAGATCTATTCCGGTACCGGTTGTAAGAGAAGAGAGGCGAAGACAAAGTAAAACATAAGGATTAGTGAAGCCACGCTAAGGTATTTTTGGGCTAATTAGAGCACCTTCGCATATTCTTGAAAGGATTGCAACATAATGTGTGACAGGAAAGTTGAGAGCAAGATCCGAGCAAAGGGACAATAGGAGAGTTTGAATTAAAGATAAAGAGACGACACGAGATAATGTGCCTAGAATGTTACAAGCTGAGTAAAGGGGGATTATTAGATGATTTAAGCAAGATGATCAGGACTAGTTGGTTACTAAAGAGGGTGGATTCATACGTCAAATTCTTTCAGAATTATATCAGCTGATGATAGTTAAAGTAGGGAACGGCTGGTTAGCAGCCTCGGTGACGACTAATCATATGGCGATAATCGGCGTTGGCACTTCGATTTCGGAATGGTGAGTGGGCATGCTTGAAGGTATCACCCATAAAAGGTGTAATGAGATTCGACAAGGAAGAGAGGTTTTAACGAGATACATTGGACCTTATTACATTGTTCTAAGGAAAGAAGGTTACGTACTAAAGACATGGTTCTTGTTAAGGTATTGTGGCGGAATAATACCGGGAAGGAGGTGACTGGAGAAGCTGAAGGGGAGATGAAGAAGAAATATGATTGGTGGATGAGATTGCATGCTATGGTAATAAAGGAAACCCCCGACTATGAGACTAGTCGAACATTCGAGGACGAATGTTGTAAAGGGGGGAAGGATGTTATATCCCGTATTTTGTACCTTGGGACAATCCGAGCTAACCATGATAAGTTAAGGACAGGACTATTCCGGGATATGAGGTAGAGACTTTTGACCTTCGATTTTGTGTTAAGGCATAAGTTGCTTATGAATTTATTGGCATGGAATATTAAGGAAAATTTGGGGTTAAAAGTTAATTTAGGAAAGTTGGTATTTCATGAAATAATGGCCAAGTTGGCCGTGTGGTGTGGTGGGGCACCACCCATGGCTTGGCTAATTTTAATTCATCCAAGCCATGTGTGGGCCATGGGACACATGGATGACTTATATATGAGTATATTGGATGACTTATTAATCACATTCTTCATACTTTCAAACCTTAGAAAATTCAAGAAACTTGGAGAAAAATAAAAAGAGGCCATTCGGCCATGGAACCGAGAATTTGAGCCCTCAAATCTTGATTCAAAAAATATTTTCTTCTAGCGAGCCCAACCAATTGGAAGGTCTTATTAACGTGCTTAAAAATTGACAATCATGTGGTTGCTTCATAATTTAAATGCACGTTGACGGTATTATATTTCATATTTTTGTACGTCGGATTATTCGCAAGCCGGGTGGGGCCCACACATTGAGATTTTTTTTTGGGACATGCGACAAATTATATGAATCAAATATGTGAAGTTAAACATAACTCAAGAAGGACCCTTGAGCCAAATCAAAATGGAAGTCCTCCAAGCAAATATTTTTAAGTAACGTTTTCGGGTGATCCGACTTCTAGGGGCGGGGAACGATATTATAAGTTTGGAATTTGGAAAATACCAAAGATAGAAGTGTGGATAATTAAATTAGATTTCCAACCATATGTCGTAACAGGTGACGTCGGGATAAGGAGATATGGATGTTTTAAGGCGGAAAGATCGGTGGGCTGGCCCAAACCGGGCCCAATCGGGTTGGGCCCATGACCCATGCCTATTTAAGTGAAATTTCAGCCCTTTCCTCTCATTTTTCAGACCAAGAACACCAGAAAATTCTAGAAAGAGAGAGAGAAGAGTCTTGGAGAGAAGAAAAACCAATTTTGACCAAAATACGAGCCCCGGACCCGGAGCCCATGAAGAGAAAAGTGTTGTCGCTGCGTTGTCTTCAATTTGAGCTAAAAATCAACCAAGGAGAAGAGTGATAATGTGGGGGCTGCATGCTTAAGGTATGAATACGGTTCCTTTTCATTGTTAACGAGTTTATTTAGAATTTTTACGGATTAGCACAGAGGGAATAGTCTGATAAATTCGTTTGTTGGTGTTGTGAATTATGGAAGGAGATTTGAAGAGAATTTTGGATAAAAATAAATGTATTTACCTTGTAAAATGTGAAGGCTGTTGTTATTGATGCTGTTCATATGAATTTCGACTCCTTTACGGAAATAAAATTATTAAATAGTTATATCGCAAATTTGGTTGGTTGAGAAATTTAGAAAACAAGTGTGCGAAATTTCGTTTTATGGCATACGTCAAGTATTGGAAATGATGTTAATACTATTGTTATTGTTGTTGGTATTGTTGGTCATTGAATTGAGAATTCGGGCTAGGCATATAAAGGGAAATGCTTTAAATTTCGGTAGATAAAGTGCTAGCTTGGAATTGGATTCCTAAGTGATTATGACTAATGTTTGATGCCCAATGATGTTGTTGTAGATTTTGAGATGCTCGAGACTTGAGTTTGGATTAGCTTCGGAAGAGGATGAGGTATGTGAAGCTTACCCTTTCTTTCTTTTGGGATGTCTTAGTGTAAGTAAGCTATGATACGATCCTCGGGGTAACTCTACTCTTATGATCCGAGCATGTTTACGATTCTTATCCACCTCTTAGTGTTAGCATTCTTAATGTGGTAGAACTATGGTCTTTATGTCTTTGTATGATTGAATTCAAATGTGGTATAAAGATTTTTGCTCCAAAAAGGATTTTCATGTTGAAAATGTCCGTAACTTTCATAGACGGAACCGGATTGCTTTGATATGCTCGCAAATGATTCTATAACGTATAATGACGTTAACTTTCATGGGCCCCGATTGGTTTGATGCATATCCGTGGTCCCCGAGATTTTCCTTTGTATAGTTCCTAACGACTTGTTTTTGAAAGAACTTAACATGACTTCCGTTTTAACTCTCAAGCGTCGACTATTTACTTATCTATCGAGTCTTAAAGATGATTTATATGCATATGGTTTCTCACTACTCTGCTCGTGCAAAGCTCAATATGTCTTTCACTGAGACCCGGGCCAGGACACGCATTCGTGCACATTCCACTGCATTGTTCACCGAGTCCCTCACCGTAGGGCCGGACACATATATATATATACATATGTATATGATGATGTGATGGTATGGGGATGGCGGCCGTGATGGCATATGAAGATTCTATTCACCGAGTCCTTCACTATAGGGCCGGACACGCTATGTATATATATATATATATATATATATATATGATGACATGACGACATTATTTTACTTACCGAGTCCCTCACTAGAGGGCCGGGACACCCTATATGTACATGTATATGATGATTTTACTTGCCGAGTCCCTCGATAGAGGGCCGGGACATGCTATACATGCATGTGTACATGATGATTATCTATTTATGTTTCAGAGTCAAGCCTTATGATTTTCTGTATACCTTATTCAGTATGATCCTGTTTACTGTATTTCATGATTTACTATAAATTACATATTTCGTCGACCCCCGCTTTTCTTTCGGGGGGTCGCGTTTCATGCCACGTTGGTGTATACGTACGAGTAGAAGATGTTCCGAATTTCGGATGGCGAGCTCCATTCCTCCCGGAGTGCTGCCGAGTCAGAGTGTTTTTGTTATGGTATCTGGAGTTATGTTAGAGACTTTGCAGACAGTGTCGTGTATATAAGATGTTAGTTTTGTAAGCGGCTATGTAAGCCGATGTATCATTATGCATTATGTTACAGATTTGTTATGATTACAGATTTTACTTGATTTGAAAAAGACAAAAAGTACGTTGTTCTTTGAAAAGCTTTCCTTATGCATTCTGTCATGATTTAAGGGCCCAGCATGATTATGAGTATAACGAGAGTCAGCGGGTTCGCTCGGCCCTAAGTAAGGGTCGGGTGCCCATCATTGTCACACCCTAACTCCGATAGGGCATGATGGGCACCCGAACCTTATTTAGGGCCGAGCGAACCCGCTGACTCTCGTAATATCCATAATCATACTGGGCCCTTATATCTTACCATGAGTGCATCATGAAAGTTTTTCAGAAAACAAACATAGTTTTCATCTTCCTCAAATCAAATAAATTCTGTACACGTGTGAAATCTGTAATGTAATGCATAGTAATACATCGGCTTATAGAGCCGCTTACAAAACGGACATATTATACCCATGACTCTGTCTGCAAAGTCTCTAACATAGAACAAAGCTGTCATACATAAGTACTCCAACCCGGCAGCACTCCGGAGGAAATGGAGCTCGTCAATCCAGCTGGAACATCTCCTACTAACATCTCCTACTCATCTGTGCGTACCTGCGTGGCATGAAACGCACCCGAAGAAAGGGGGTCAGTACGGATTATGTACTGAGCATGTAAAGCATGAAATACATCAGACAGGATCATAACCGGAATAGGAATTACAGAAACAAGTATACTGACCAGAAAATCATAACTTGCCCTTTTGAAACATGTATCATGCATACCCATATCATATCCGATTCATTGTGGGACTTAGAAACATAAGTGAATGATCATCATGTACATATACATACATATATATATATACACATATATACATATAACGTGTCCCGGCCCACAGTGAGGGACTCGGTAAGTAAAAGCATATCAATATCATGTCATCATGTCATCATATATGTGTACATATAGCGTGTCCCGGCCCTCTAGTGAGGGACTCGGTAAGCAAGGTCATGTCACCATCATATATACATATAGCGTGTCCCGGCCCTCTAATGAGGGACTCGGTGGATAGCGTGTCCCGGCCCTCTAATGAGGGACTCGGTGGATAGCGTGTCCCGGCCCTCTAATGAGGGACTCGGTGGATAAAATCATGTCATCATCATGTCATCATATACATAGCGTGTCCCGGCCCTCTATCGAGGGACTCGGTGAATAATATAGTAGAGTTGCGCACGAAAACATGTCCTGGCCCGGGACTCAGTGAAAGATGTAACAATTATACGCACGAGCAGAGTAGTAAGAAACCACACACACATAATCATCATTACCAATTCAACAGAATAATCAAAACGAACCTTCATTTAAAAGCTAACCACTAGTCAAATCCAGTTGCCTCCGAAGATCGCTCGGGAACATATCAAATAGAACTTTTGAAGTCATAGGTACGTATCGAAACCATATAATATAGCTTATGGAAATCAAGAACATAATCGTCGTTACAGACTCGAGAGATTATGCAGACAAATCACGTTCGAACATCAAACGATAGTCATGAAAATCCGCTCTAAATCTCATTAAGGCTGCATTAAAAGAAATTTGAGGGATCGTAGACATGTATCGCACCAATCCGAGCCCGCATATGAAAGTTACGGGCATTGTTCATTATAGGACCATGTTACGAACATATCGAGGCGATCCGAGCCCTTCTGTGAAAGTTACGGACGTTCGTAGTTACAGAATCTTCTACAACAAAATCTCTTCATGTAACTTTTGAAATCCAATCATACAAAAGACATAAGGATCATAGTCCGACCATATTACAATACGAACATGAAGAAGTGAATAGGACTCATATACATGCTTGGATCATAGGAATGGAATTGCCCCACGACTCGTAACTTATCATAGCTTAATCATATCTAAGACATGCCAAAAGAAGGAAAGGGGTAAGCCTTACATACCTCGTCCGCTTCCTAAGCTAATCCGAACTTACATCTCCGCTTCTCAAGATCTACAACAACGTCATTTGATATCAACATTAGCCATAAGCATCGAAGAATTCAATTCCAAAGTCATCACTTTATCTACCGAAATTTGGGCAGCATGTCCCCTATAAATTCAGCAACCCCGAGAATTCAACTCGGCCAAATCTTCAACAACAATACCTACAACCATATAAACAACATCAATAATTAATTCGAAACGCATTCTAACATTAGTAACTCTTCTTCCACATAATTCGACGACATTCCATTTATATTCAATTCAACTACATACCTTCAAGTATTAATCCGAAACCATTCAAACAAGATTCAAGATCATTCAAAACAATCCGCACAATATTCAAAACAATCCATCCAATATACCATAGAACCCGAAACCACCAATTTCCATAGGGACAACAACAACACATTTCTTTCTTCCAAATTCATCAACGACACCAATAATTCACACATTAACAACATTATTATCATAAATACAAGGAGGCATATTTGATTCACATTAGCTTCCAAAACAGCCCACACACGATTGTAACTTCAATTTGAATCATTAAACTTTCATTTACATCATAGAATCCACAACACCACAACCCAAACATACTAAATAAAATTAGTTCTTCACTTCTACACTACACCACACATACACGGCCACAACACAACACCATATTTTCATGAACTTCATTCATTTCCACATACTACAACATGTACAATCATCCATAAGACATGCAAAAAGGAGATTGAATCTTACCTTTTCCACCAAACTTCACTACTCGGCTAGAGTTGTACATGGCAACAACGAACGATTTTCTTGCTCCAACAACTACTCCACGTTGTAGAGGACCCTCCAATTAGTAGAAAAGCTTGAAGAAAATATTTTTTGCTCACTATTTTTTTGGTCTTCAATTTTACTCACCATGGCCGAATGGTGCCTTCTCTTTTTCTCTCCATATTTCTTGAACTTTCTAAGGTGGTAAATGATGAAGATGATTTAATTAGTCATCTTATGCCACCATATATAATTAACACATGTGGCCCATGGCCCACATGTGCCACACGGCCATATGGCCTTTTAATTTCATGAAATGGCCAACTTTCTATCATTAACTTTTGGCCCCAAATTTTCCTTAATATTTCCATCCAACAAAATTCATAAGCAACTTATGTCTTAAAACAAAGTCGGGAAATAGTCTTGTCCTTAACTTTCCGCAATTGGCTCGGAATATCCCAATGTACAAAATACGGGATATAACAATCATGCCCTATCGGAAATTAGGGTGTGACAAATTGGTATCAGAGCAGTTCATCCTAGGGGTTGTCTGCAAAGTTGTGTCCAGTAGAGTCCTGTTTATGGTGTGAAGTGCGCCACATTTATAAATAGGAGACTTCGGGGCATCTAGGGTGGTTACCCTTCTTTCACATCTTGGATCGTGCCATAGAGCCAAGTCATAGGGAATGAGATTCCTTACCCTAACCTTTGATTTCAGCAGCAGAACGACATCGACAGAAGAAAGTGACTAGCGATATTGGAAGTTACAAAGCACGCAGGTAAGCAAAGGTATGGAAGATATATGTCGGGTAAGATATTGAAGTACGATTGAAATACAAGTTGAAGAAAAAAAAAAGAAGAGAAAGTAATCAAGAAAGTGTAACAGGTGCAGTTGAGTTGGGCATACGAGGTATGTTCATCATTTTCGTACTATTATTGATGTTGGGAGCCCTGTGTGGCTGTGATATGATATGATATATATACATATATGTGTTGGCCCTGTGAGGCACTGTTGGTATTTCCTGCATGCAGGTTTTGAGATAGTAAGAAATATAGAGGAAACTCTGCCGAAATTTTCCCAGAAATAAAAAGAGAATGAGATATGGGTTTGTAATACGACTTGAAGGGTCGTGCCGATAGTAATGGTGAGATCTGGCTAAGCTACGAGTACGGCCGACATCGAGAAAGAAGTTAATTGCTAAATTGAGGATAAGAATAATTAGAAGGTCGATACCGATATGATAAAAGAATTTGGAAAGGGTTTATAAACCCAAAGGGATGATCTAGAAAAGGACTGGTAGATCTTGATAGAGAGTTATTTAAGGTACCGATTGAATTGATAAGCAGGGATGAATTATGACGAGCTTATAATTAAAAGAAGTAATAGTATGATTAAGACAAGAGCACAGAGGAAAAGAATTGTGATGTATACGAATGTATTGATAAGACAGCTTGTGAGATATTAGGGATAAAGTGGACCAGAAAGGGTAAAGGGTTAAGAAGTATTATCATATAGGATTGATCACGAATAAGATATACTGTGAGTATAATGAGGATTGTTGTGAAAATAAGTAAAGCCTAGTGAGAAAGTGGCCAAAGCTACGATGTGATCTATGTAGCTAGAATATAAAGGCAAGTATGGAACGGAAAAGCGAGCTATAGGACGGATAAGGAAGGCTTATCAAGTTCTGTAGGGAAAAGTTCGGAATAAGGGGTATATAACAACGGAAACGATAGTGAGTGTAAGAGAAGAAAGGGTAATTGGAAGAAGGAAATAAGAAGGGAGCGAGATAGCAGTGTAGTAAGAGACCATGACATGTGTAGCCAAGGATACGAGTACCATAAGTGACGGGAATGTGAAAGACTCAGTTATAGGAAGGATGAGGAACGAGGTAAAATGAGAGCAGAAATCCAAAGGCCAATAACCAAGTATTTATAAGCAATGGCGATTAAGGTGTGTTCGTCACCACTGGGAATCTGGAAGTCTAGGACGGAAAGTAGACATATCCATAGGTGAAAGATGAATATTGAGGATTGAAAGGGGCAACATAGTAATTGCGTAATCGAAAGAGTAAGAGACCCTTTCTAATTCGGAGGAAGATATGTTGTGAAAACGTTTCGGAATCTGTTAAGACTTCAACTTACTCTAGATTATGTGATGAAGGTCATGCGGTGAGGTGGACGCGATTATACTAGCATTAAAGCATCGCATTTCATCAGAGTCCCAAAGTTAAGCGTGCTGGAGTGGGAGAAATTTCAGGATGGGTGACCCCCTGGGAAGTGTACTAAAAGTTCTATAAAGTCAGACGCAGGAGAACCAAATGGGAAGCTAGAGTATTCTAAGGGAAATTAGAATATACAGAGTGGGCAAAAACCTTAAGAGGTCGCGTAGGCCGAGGCGGACTAGACCGGTGAAGAGAAAGAAGGTGCGCCACAGCTTTAGAATTGGGGTGAGTTGGAATAGTGTTTGGAAATATTTTGTAAGTGAGATGG
The DNA here is from genome assembly GCF_029784015.1 of Lycium ferocissimum. NCBI lineage: Eukaryota > Viridiplantae > Streptophyta > Magnoliopsida > Solanales > Solanaceae > Lycium > Lycium ferocissimum. The sequence continues at coordinate 9,948 of NW_026726915.1, forward strand.
TAGTAAATATATGTGTACGTATGTCTATGATATTCCGTACATGGCTATATCAGCGGATATGGGCATTCCGGTAACCAACGTGGCGGTATATGGAAGGCATTAGTCGGATAGGGTAACGAAGTTCAAGTGAAAAAAAATATATATATAAATGGCACAAATGCTACAAGGCAAGCTGATCCTGTGTTCACTACAGGTTAAGCTTGGAAGGTTTTGATACAATGATATTTGGAAAAGAAAGGAAGTGAGTAGATGAATGGCAAGGGGACCAGAATGTTGGAATAAAAGTGCCGTCTAATTGAGATTGAAAACACGGACATAGGGCAAAGTACAATCGGATAATAGTATAAGTACACCCCTTAAAGGGGGGAAGCGGATCACTATGATATATTTGGTACGGATGCCTGGACTACAGGTAGGGTTCCTTGCTGAAACAAGTTGGTAAGATCTAAAAGTCAGCAATAAAGGGGTAGAAGTTAGGATGGTAATTGAGATAGTGCTGGGGGTCATTTGTAAAGGCCGTGAAGAATATGGCATTAGAAAGTAGATGCTTATAAAAATGGAGAAAATACGACAAGAGGAAGTAATGAGTAACTTACGGAGACATTGCAAAAGGAATACTGCTATCTTTGGATTAGAGGCTAAGATGTGGGCAATAGAGTTGTGCGCTAATGATACTGCGACCTATGAGTAGTAAGGGAGAAAGAAATAAAAGACCTTCTATAGTAGGAAGTGAGAGCATCCATCGTCACGACCATTGACCCGTAAGTTTCTCCACGACCGATTGCTCGAGCTGGGCACCCGTACCCGCCTATCAATTATAATCGAATCATAGCAACCATAATAAGAACTTATGCCTACAGGAAGGCTCGACATCGCACACACATATATACATACATCATATAGACAATCTGAGGATATCCAGAACACAAACGCAACTGTACAGTGCTACCCACAACCCACGTTTATGTCTACAGGCCTCTAACAGTAATAACAGAATCATATGGCGGGACAGGGCCCCGCCGTACCCTGAACAAATAAACACGAACATAACAAAGAGTCTGTACCACAATCTGGGCTCCGAACAAGGGAGCTCTTCCAAAATAGCTGAGTAGGGATCCTAAGCTGGCGGCTCACCCAAACGAGTATCTGTACCTGCGCGGCATGAAACGCAGCCCCCGAAAAAAAGGGGTCGACGGAATATGTACCGAGCATGTAAAGCATGAAACACGAAAGGCGAATCATAGGACAATAAAGAAGACAGAAAAAGTAGTACAGTAACCAGAAACTCATAAAGCTTACCTCGAACGTAAATCATGCTTTTCAAAATCATTAATAGACTGAGTGACGTAGATAAAAAAATTATCATGAACATATGCATACATAACATGCCCCGGCCCTCTAATGAGGGACGCGGTAAGTAAAACCATCATATATATGTACATGTAACGTGCCCCGGCCCTCTAGTGAGGGACGCGGTGAATGGAATCATCATATGCCATCCTGGCCACCTCCCCGTCATCACGTCATCATATATATATATATATACATATATAACGTGCCCGCCCTCTAGTGAGGGACGCGGTGAACAATGCAGTGGAATTGCACGAATACATGCCCTGGCCCGGGACGCAGTGAAAGAAGTAGCAACAGCTCGCACGAGCAGAGTAGTGAGAAACCATATGCACATACATCATCATCACAGACTCAATGGATAAGTAAGTAGTCGACGCTCGAGAGTCAAAACGGAAATCATGTTAAGTTCTTTCAAACACAAAGTCGTTAGGACTATACAAAAGTAAGTCTCGGGAACCCGGGATATGCACCAACCAATCCGGGCCCGCCCATGAAAATTAACATCATTAAGCATTACAAAAATTTCTACGGATGTTTCAAAGCAATCCGGTTCCGTCTACGAAAGTTATGGACATTCGTAGTTTCGGAATCGTTTAGGAACAAATTTCTTTTTGTAGGCAAAGCTTTTGTGCAACTTTTGAAATCCATTCATGTAAAGGACATAATGACCATGTCAAGAATGTTAACATCAATAAACGAATATGAATCATAACATACTCAGAATCTAAGAGTGGAATTACCTCGAAGCTCGTGTCATAGCCTAATTACACTAAGACATGCCAAAGGAAGAAAGGGTGAGCTATACATACCTCGGTCGCTCTCTAAGCTAATCCAACTCAAGTCTCGGCTCTCCAAGGTCTACACAACGTCAATAGATATAGAACATTAGTTGAAGACATCTAGGAATTCAATTCCAAACGAACATCAAATTTTACGGAAATTTCGGCAGCATTTCCCCTATAAATACACCAACCCCGAGATTTCAACTCGGCCAAATTCATCAACAACAACACCAACAACCAAACTAGCAACACTACTAATCAATTCAAAACTCATGCTAACACCAAACACTCTTTTACATAATTCAACAACATTCACCATATTCCATTATACTTACCTTCAAACCAATACCAATGTTTATATATTCGATTACTAATCCAAAACCATTCAAACAATATTCAAGAATGCTTTAAACAATTCACACAATTTTCCAAACAACCCAAACCATACTCCAATTCACCCGAATTCCTTCCCAAACCCGAGAACAACACCAAACACATTCTTCTCTTCCAAATTCATAATTTACACCATTAATCCGCACATTAACAAGGCAATTCTCATAAGTACAAAAATTACATAAAATTCATATTAACTTCCAAATCAACCTATAACCAACACAATATCACTTTGAGTCATTAAACTTGCATTTTTCATCATGGAATCCATAACGACGACAACGAAAATACTAACGACAATTCGTTCATTCTCAATCCACACAAAGGGGGCCATTCGGCCAACACCCAACACACACCTAAAGATGATTTTCATTCTTTTCTTCACACTACAACAATCAAAACATGCTAACTAATATTAATTCATTACTTTAAACACATCCTACACACACACGGCCAAACACCTTCCACACGGCCCAACTTCAACTTCATTTCTATCATGAATTTCTTCCATTTTAGCACACTACAACACATATAAACCATTCATCACACATAAAACAAGATTAAAACTCACATTTCTTCTTCAACTTCTCAACTTGCCTAAAGTGGTGGATGAAGAAAACGAGTAATCTATCACTTGAAACAACAACTCCACGTTACTAAGCACCCTTGAATTAGCAAGTTTTCTTGAAGAAAATTTTTTTTTTGATGGCTTGAAATTGGTCTTGATTTTCCTCCTCCTTGGCCGAACCCCTCTTGTTTTTCTCCTCTCCAAAGTTTCTTGATTTTTCTTGAAAATTCTAAGTGTGGAAGTGAGTAATTAGATGACTAAGTCATCTTTTAATACACCACATATTCACCATCCATGTGGCCATGGCCCACACCAAGGTGGCCGGCCACATGGTGTTTTTTTTTTTTTTTTTTTTTTTTTGTTTTCCATGCTATTGATTCACTTTCCAAAAATAGCATACTTACTAAAAATGGAATTTGACTCCAATGTTTCCTTAACATTTTCATACCATTAAAATCATACACAACTTATGCTTTTAAGACCACAAAATTCTCTACTTCATATCTTGGAATGGTCTTGTCCTCAACTTATCAAGGTTGACTCGGATTATACCGACGTACGAAATACGGGATATAACAATCACAGGAGTGAGTAAAGGAAGGGAAAGGAGTATGGCAAGATAGACTATAAACGAATGCTAGTACGGAGGGGATATGTGAAGCAGAATGAACCAGGAGAAGGAAAGATCGTGACTAAGATTGAGTATACTTTATACAAGTCGTACAGGGTAGTTACGTTACCTATGAATATTTAGATGCTAGGGGTGAGCCCAAGCGGATACTTAATGAGAAGAATCTGGATTCAGTAATAACGATATGGTTACCAGATTTTGGGTGCATTAAGGAAAGATGTAAAGATGGTTCAAGCTAAATTACCGAGACGGAGTTAGTATTGAGGACAAACAGGACATGGCTATGGTTGAACCAAAGATCTATTCCGGTACCGGTTGTAAGAGAAGAGAGGTGAAGACAAAGTAAAACATAAGGATTAGTGAAGCCATGCTAAGGTATTTTTGGGCTAATTAGAGCACCTTCGCATATTCTTGATAGGATTGTAACATAGTGTGTGACAGGAAAGTTGAGAGCAAGATCTGAGCAAAGGGACAATGGAAGAGTTTGCATTAAGGATAAAAGGACGACACGAGATAATGTGTCTAGAATGTTACAAGCTGAGTAAAGGGGGATAATAAGATGATTTAAGAAAGATGATCAGGACTAGTTGGTTACTAAAGAGGGTGGATTCATACGTCAAATTCTTTCGAAATTATATCGATGATAGTTAAAGTAGGGAACGACTATTAGCGACTCGGGGACGACGTAAATCATATGGCGACAATCGGCATCGGCACTTCGAATTTCGGAATGGCGAGTGGGCATGCTTGAAGGTATCACCCATAAAAGGTGTAATGAGATTCGACAAGGAAGAGAGGTTTTAACCCGAGATACATTGGACCTTATTACATTGTTCGGAAGGAAAGAAGGTTACGTACTAAAGACATAGTTTTTGTTAAGGTATTGTGGCAGAATAATACCAGGAAGGAGGTGACTTGAGAAGCTGAAGGGGAGATGAAGAAGAAATATGATTGGTGGATGAGATTGCATGCTATGGTAATAAAGGAAACCCCCGAGATTCTTATAAGACCTTATGAGACTAGTTGAACATTCGAGGACGAATGTTCTAAAGGGGGGAAGGATGTTATATCCCGTATTTTGTACCTTGGGACAATCCGAGCTAACCATGATAAGTTAAGGACAGGACTATTCCGGGATATAAGGTAGAGACTTTTGACCTTCGATTTTGTGTTAAGGCATAAGTTGCTTATGAATTTATTGGCATGGAATATTAAGGAAAATTTGGGGTTGAAAGTTAATTTAGGAAAGTTGGTATTTCATAAAATAATGGCCAAGTTGGCCGTGTGGTGTGAGTGGGGCACCACCCATGGCTTGGCTAATTTTAATTCATCCAAGCCATGTGTGGGCCATGGGACACATGGATGACTTATAGATGAGTATATTGGATGACTTATTAATCATTTTCTTCATACTTTCAAACCTTAAAAAATTCAAGAAACTTGGAGAAAAATACAGAGAGGCCATTCAGCCATGGAACCGAGAATTTGAGCCCTCAAATCTTGATTCAAAAAATATTTTCTTCTAGCAGTTCCAACCAATTGGAAGGTCCTTATTAACGTGCTTAAAAATTGACAATCATGTTGTTGCTTCATAATTTAAATTCACGTTGACAGTATTATATTTCGTATTTTTGTACGTCGGATTATTCGCAAGCTGAGGTGGGGCCCACACATTGAGATTTTTTTTGGGACATACGAAAAATTATATGAATCACATATGTGAAGTTAAACATAACTCAAGAAGGACCCTTGAGCCAAATCAAAGCGGAAGTCCTCCAAGCAAATATTTTTAAGTAACGTTTTCGGGTGATCTGACTTCTAGGGGCAGAACGATATTATAAGTTTGGAATTTGGAAAAATACCAAAGATAGAAGTTGTGGATAATTGAATTAGCTTTCCAACCATATGTCGTGGGCCCACAGGTGACATCGGGATAAGGAGATATGGACGTTTTAAGGCGGAAAGGTCAGTGGGCTAGGCCCAAACCGGGCCCAATCGGGTTAGGCCCATGACCCATGCCTATTTAAGTGAAATTTCAGCCCTTTCCTCTCATTTTTCAGACCAAGAACACCAGAAAATTCTTGAAAGAGAGAGAGAGAAGAGCCTTGGAGAGAAGAAAAACCAATTTTGACCAAAATCTGAGCCCCGAATTCCGAAGGCCATGAAGAGAAAAGTGTTGTACGCTGCGTTGTCTTCAATTTGAGCTAAAAATCAACCAAGGAGAAGAGTGATAACGTGGGGGATGCATGCTTAAGGTATGAATACGGTTCCTTTTCATTGTTAACGAGTTTATTTAGAATTTTAACGGATTAGCACGGAGGGAATAGTCTGATAAATTCGTTTGTTGGTGTTGTGAATTATGGAAGGAGATTTGAAGAGAATTTTTGATGAAAATAAATGTATTTACCTTGTAAAATGTGAAGGCTGTTGTTATTGATGTTGTTCATATGAATTTCGACTCCTTTGCGGAAATAAAATTATTAAATAGTTATATCGCAAATTTGGTTGGTTGAGAATGTCACGACCCAACTAGGGGCCGCGACGGGTACCCGATACTTGTACCGAGCACCCCTTATCTCTTATCAATCTCTTGCTACTAGTGGGCCACATAAATTATACTGCTACTTATCTACTTAGTATTATCAATATCAACACTATTAAGATCATGTAATAATAAACTTTACTGACTTAATATACATCGACGGGGAATAAACCCTTATACAAAAGCACCTGACCGAACATATTTGTCTACGAGCCTCTAAACAAAATACATAAAGTAATAAGAAGGGCCGGGTGCTGCCGTGCCCACTTCTGTACACAAAAGTAGTACCACTAAGCGGAGCTCGGAACAACCGGAGCACGTCAATGTACTTCTTGGAGAGCTCCTAGGGATCAAGTCGTCAACACCTTTGCTTACTCGCGCGGCATGAAGCGTCCGCAAGAAGGGACGTCAGTACGAGTAATGTACCGAGTATATAAGACATAAGTAATATTACAGGAGTAAAGCAGAGGACATAAAATAAAACACAACATGGAAAAATGGCACAGCATATAACCTGTGTCTCTGTTTGACCACTCTGGGGAATATTACGTAAGTAAGCTTTACCGTCTAGAGTATTATACAAATGCTGCCAGTAACTGCCCGTCCGAGAAGGTACGGTGTAGCACTGCCCGCCCGTATAGGTGCGGTGGACTGCTGCCCGACCATTTAGGTACGGTGATCATTTCTAAGTAAATCATGAAATAAAGGGGTGATCTGTCATCTGAGTGCCCCCTTGGGGCAGAGGCCATGCATGCTGACTTTTAAAAAAAACTGCGTAAATATATGTAAATAAACTGCCCGCCCATATAGGTACGGTGTAATAAGCCCGCGTCCAGGCCTCCCGCGTCCGGGGTATAATCTGCCCACTGCAGTGGTGTGTCTGCCCGGCCGCCCGTTGGACGGCACGGTATCATAAAATATCACATGTAAAGATAAAGCATGCATGAGAGCCCAAGTGAAAGTTACAACTTTATCGGAGTGACATAAGGTCGATAACCTCCGATTACGTTATGGAATAATCAGGATCACCTGCCTCACCTTGAAGGAACTAGTCTCATAAGGCGAGGCTATGAAGGAAAAATGACATTAAGAGAAAACATGGAATAAGATCATAAGCCTTATAAAACATTTGTTGTTACTCTTTAGAGTCTTTAGAAAATAGAGTCATAATAAACCAAAATTGAAATCAAAACTTGCCGGGCACTTTCATACTCATTTTGAATTCCTAGCTTGAAACTCTTAGTCATGGACTCATTCATGTCATACTTGTCTTAATCATATTCTCTCCTTTATTAACTTCGTTATTATCATCACAAAGTATTTCCATTAGAATGGCTACCACACTTATCATTTAGTAGATGGAACAATGAAGAAAATCCGGGATCGAGGGTCCCACCTCGGGTCTAATGAGACGGCGTACTTAATTTACGTATACTACATCTCATGACATTGCTTGGGTAAGTCTTGGGGTAGTCGGGTCCCATTCATGCGAGTTCTAGGCCTTTAGGCCATTCTTTTACTATCCATGATCCTTTTGGTTCAATTCTTTTGAATGAATAGTAGAAAATTTCAAACGTGGGTTTCTAGAATTAAGGAGGTCCCCGAGGTGCGTAACCAAGTCTAGTACTCCTAGGGCATGCCAAGAAAGAAAGGGAAAGTCTTACATACCTTTTCCGCTTCGTTCACGTCTCCCAATCCCCGTTCCAATTTCGCCAAAATCTACAATTTGGTCACATTTACCAAATGTCAACTTAAGCATTTAGAGGTTGAATTTTAAAGTAACCATTTGTCTGCCGGAATTTCGGCAGCACTTCCCCTATAAATACCCCGTCCCGCCAAGTTCAACTTGGCCAATTTCAATCAACTACAATCCGGGAATTCAACCCGGCCAAACTAACAACACAATATCAACAACCATACTACAATTTCCATATTCAATCCAAGTTACATTATAACAACTCAATCAATATACTACTTCCCTCAAAACCCTCCAACTCCAATAAGAACATTATAATTCATATGCCAACAACACCATACTAACAACATTACCTTTCGTACATACAAGAATGTAATATTTGATTTACATAACTTCAATCACAAGTCTCCAACTTCTACCATTTCACAACAATTACTAAGCTTTTATTAGTAATATAGAATCCACACAACAATAACCAATATACTAAATAAAATTAACTCATTTTCTCCACACTTCAACAATTATACACGGCTACCACATGCACAACACTCACGGCTACATCATGCATACACAACCGCAACCTTTCCAAAATTATTCAACTTTCATTCTCGACATAATATCCACAACAATAGCAACTAACACTAGATAAAATAGTTAAAACATAATTCCACCATACATATAAGCATGCACGACCATACCATGTTTTTTTATGCTTCCATGAGTTTATTCATATTTTCATAAATTCCATCCTTTTTCACATACCACATCATATATAATCATCCAAAACATGTAAAGGATGATGAGTTCTTACCTTTTCTCTTTTTTTCCTTCAACTCTTCTCTTGACTACAACTTCCAACTTGCAAGAATATGAGTCTTTCTTGTTCCAATGAACACTCCAACTTGCTAGAGACCCTTCAATTAGTAGGAAAGTAGTTTTGAAGAAATTTTTATCAATTTTTCTCTTGGGAATTTCTCTTGGCCGAATGGCCTTGTGATTTTTCTCCTCTTCTTGGTTGTTCTTTCTCTTCTTGAAATTTCTAGAGAATTAACTAAGTAAGATGACTTAGTCATCTTTTAAGTAGTTAATTAAAATAATTTGTGGGCTTAAGCCCACCATGTGGTGGACGGCCAAACATGGCCCCAACACCAAGCCCACTTATTTTTTTTGTGTCTTACAATTCATGAAATTTTTTTCCAATTTCCAAATTTACCCCCGACGTTCCTCCTTATTTCTATAGATCATATGGCGAATTTACCTTTTCGCCCCTAGCCTTTCTTAATGTTTCCCACTTCTAAATTCTTCATAAGCCTTTCATATGCTTAACAAAATGGAAATATGGCCTTGCTTGATGTCCTCCCGCAATTGTCTTGAATTATCCAATTGCACAAAAATGCGGGATATAACAGAGAAATTTAGAAAATAGTGTGCGGGCTGTTTTATGGCATACGTCAGTATTGGAAATGATGTTAATACTATTGTTATTGTTGTTGGTGTTGTTGCTTACTGAATTGAGAATTCGGGCTAGGCCTATAAACGGGGAAATCTTTGCCCAAATTTCGGTAGATAAAGTGCTAGCTTGGAATTGGATTCCTTAGTGATTATGACTAATGTTTGATGCCCAATGATGTTGTTGTAGATTTTGAGAAGCCCGAGACTTGAGTTTGGATTAGCTTAGGAAGCGGACGAGGTATGTGAAGCTTACCCTTTCTTTCTTTTGGGATGTCTTAGTGTAAGGAAGCTATGATACGATCCTCGGGGTAACTCTACTCTTATGATCCGAGCATGTTTACAATTCTTATCCACCTCTTAGTGTTAGCATTCTTAATGTGGTAGAACTATGGTCTTCATGTCTTTGTATGATTGAATTCAAATATGGTATAAAGAGTTTTGCTCCAAAAAGGATTTTCATGTTGAAAATGTCCGTAACGTTCATAGACGGAATCGCATTGCTTTGATATGCTCGCAAATGATTCTATAACGTATAATGACGTTAACTTTCATGGGCGGGCCCGGATTGGTTTGATGCATATCCGTGGTCCCCGAGATTTTCCTTTGTATAGTCCTAACGACTTATTTTTGAAAGAACTTAACATGACTTCCGTTTTAACTCTCAAGCGTCGATTATTTACTTATCTATCGAGTCTTAAAGATGATTTATGTGCATATGTTTTCTCACTACTCTGCTCGTGCAAAGCTCAATATGTCTTTCACTGAGACCCGGGCCAGGACACGCATTCGTGCACATTCCACTGCATTATGCACCGAGTCCCTCACTAGAGGGCCGGGACACGCTATATATATATGTATATGATAATGTGATGATATGGGGATGGCGGCCAGGATGGCATATGATGATTCTATTCATCGAGTCCTTCACTAGAGGGCCGGGACACGCTATGTATATATATATTATGACATGATGACATGATTTTACTTACCGAGTCCCTCACTAGAGGGCCGGGACACGCTATATGTACATGTATATAATGATTTTACTTACCGAGTCCCTCGATGCAGGTCGGACACGCTATACATGCATGTGTACATGATGATTATCTATTTATGTTTCGAGTCAAGCCTTATGATTTTACGTACTCTTATTCTTGATGATCTATCAAGTTCAGTGTATTTCATCCTTTAATGCTCGGTATATTTGTCGATCCCTTTCTTCGGGCTTCCGTTTCATGCCACGCAGGTGTATACAGATGAGTAGAAGATGTTCCAGTTGGATTGGCAAGCTCCATTCCTCCCGGATTGCTTGCCGAGTCGAGTGCTTTTGTTATGGTATCCGGAGTTATGTTAGAGACTTTGCGAACGTGTCGTGTATATAAGATGTCGATTTGTAGTGCTATGTAAGCTCATGTATCATTATGCATTATGTTACGGATGTGTTATGATTCTGATTTTACTTGATTTGAAAAAGATGAAAAGTACGTTGTTCTTTGAAAAGCTTTCCTTATGCATTCTTTCATGATTTAAGGGCCCGAGTCTAATTATGAGTATAACGAGAGTCGGCAGTTGTATTCGGCCCTAAGTAAGGGTCGGGTGCCCATCATGCCCTATCAAAAATTAGGGTATGACAAATCGATGCTATTTCCGGGAAGATAAGCTTGGAAAGTTCTAATGCTATGATATTTGGAGAAAGAAATAAAGTGCGTAGATGGAAGGTAAGGATATCCAATGTGGGACAAGTGAAATTGAAAACGAGTGAGTTAAGCCTCCAGGAGGGGTGACGGGCGGAAGAACAAGTAGTGGATGTGTATGAAGAGATATTATGAAGGTTAGCGGTGCTATACCGGACTAAAGGCCAAGATGTTGGCTATAGAGTTGTTCGCTAATAGTATTGCAACTTGCAAGTAATAAGGAAGAGGGGACAGAAAGTTCTCTATCGTAAGGACCGAGGAAGTCAAGAGTAGTTACAGGAAGGGAAGGAAATATGACAAAGTAGGACGAGCGAGTTTCAGTATGAACGAGGTATATAGAGCAGAATGAACTAGGGGACGGATGTTCTAAAGGGTATAAGACCCTATAAGGCTAGTTTAACATTCGAGGACGAATGTTCTAAAGGGAGGGAGGATGTTATATCCCGTATTTTGTATATTGGGATAATCCGAGCTAGCTGCGATAAGTTAAGGACGAGGCTATTTTTGGGTTTTGCTTTAATTCACAAGTTGCTTGTAAGTATTATTGGTATGGAATATTAACGAAAATTTGGGGTCAAAAGTTAAATTAGGAAAAGTTAGCATTTCATGAAATAAAGGCCATGTGGCCGTGCAAGGTGGTGTGGGGTGTGGCCCACATGGATTAATAATATAAGTGTAAAAGATGACTAATTAAATCATCTTCATCATTTCTCACCCCTTAGAAATTTCAAGAAACTTGGAGAGAAAAACCAAGAAGGCCATTCGGCCATGGCTATCAAAATTTGAAGTCCAAAAATCTCCCATCAAAAAAATAATCTCTTCTAGCAATTCCAACCATTGAAGGGTCCTTGTTAACGTGGAGTTGTTGTTGGAGTCAACAAACTACTCGTTTTCATCATATACAACTCTAGCCAAGTAAGAATATAAGTGGAAAAAGGTAAGGTTTCATCTCTTTTTCATATGTTATGAATGATTTGCACATGTTGTAGTGTGTAGAAGTGGATAAAAATTATGAACTTGGTGTGTAGGGTAGTGGCCGAACATGGCTCCCTTTGTGTAGCAAAGAATGAATTGATCTTATGTGGTATTTTGGTTGTTGTTATTATGAGTTCTATGATGAAATGAGAGTTTAATGATTCAAGTTGATGTTGTAATGGTTACGGGCTATTTTGGAAGTTAACGAGGTTTTAACATAATTTTTATATTTATGGAAATGACATTGTTAACGTATGGATTGTTGGTGTAATTCATGAGTTTGGGAGAGAGGAATGTGTTGGTGTTGTTGTTCTCGGGTTTGGGGATGGTTTCGGGTGAAGTGGTACATTGGTTGGGTTGTTTGAAATATTGTGTGAATTGTTTAAAGTGTTCTTGAATATTGTTTGAATGGTTTCGGATTAGTAATTGAACGTATGAGCGTTGATGTTGGTTTGAATGTAAGTAGTTGAATTGAATGTAATGAATGTTGTTGAATTATGTAGAAAAGAGTTACTAACGTTAGAATGCGTTTTGAATTGATTATTGATGTTGTTAGTGTGGTTGTTGGTATTGTTGTTGATGAATTTGGCCGAGTTGAATTCTCGGGGTTGTTGCATTTACAGGGGAAATGCTGCCCAAATTTCCGTAGAATTAAGTGCTAGTTTGAAAATGAACTCCTAAGTGCCTATAGTTAACATTGGTATTTAATGATGTTGTGTAGATCTTGGGGAGCCCGAGACTTAGGATTGGATTAGCCTTGAGAGGGGACGAGGTATGTAAAGCTTACCCCTTCTTTCTTTTGGCATGTCTTAGTTGTAAATAGGCTATGACACGAGCCTCGAGGAAACTGTCACACCCCGATCTTACTAGGGTGAGATGGGCACCCGACCCCATATTCGGAGCCGAGCGAACCCGCGGACCCTTATTACTCACATATTCTCTTTGGATTCTTAAATCAAATGAAAGTAAAATACATAGTAAAATTTTCAAAATCTTTCTGTCGTTTCTCAAATTAAATACAGTCTGTAAGCGTAAGGACTCTATAACATAATGTATAATAAAAACATATCGGCTAGTGGGGCCGTTTTCCATCGACACTCTAGACCCACGACTCTGTCGCAAAGTCTCTATGACTTTGTGATCGAAATCATAGCACATGTACGCCGACTCGGCAACTCTCGGGGCAAATGGAGCTTGCCAACTCCGCTGGGTCATCTTCTATAATGGCTTCTACTCGTTTGGTGTACCAACGCGGCATGAAACGCAACGCCCACAAAGGGGCGTTAGTACGAGCAATGTGCGAGTATGCAAGGCATGGATGGTAACATAGAAAGAGACGTAATCATGTGCAACAACGGTATGGAGATGTAGAGCATATCATGTGAGAGAGAGTATCCGTACATATGAGACATATCATGTGTAAGGGAGTAAAATTTGTACATATGAGCATGTCACATGTAAAGCTGTAACTCGTACGTATGGAACATATCATGTAAAGTTGTAACACGTACATATGGAACATATCATGTAAAGTCGTAACCCGTACATATGGATCATATCATGTAAATTAAATATTCTGTACATGTGAATGCCTCTGAGGGCGGATGCCATGCATGCTTATCTGGTCATATCATGTCATAGCGCCGAACAAGTCGGCTCACCCACATAGCGCCGAAATACGTCGGCTCACCCATATATCCCGCGTCCGGGCATCCCGCGTCCGGGATGATAACGCCAGCTGACCAGGTGGCAAAGCGCCGTAGCGCAACATGTGTCCCTTTCCCATATCCCCATGTATCCCCTCCCTCCCCCCATGTACATATTTAGCATATACATGAGATTCCAAGGAAAGTCATGTACCTATCGGAGTGACGTAAGGTCGGTAACCTCCGATGATGTTATGGAATAACCATGGGCGCTTTGCCTCACCTTGAAGGAACTAGGACAATAGGCGAGACTATCAATGAAGAGTAACTTTGGGAAACATAAAACAGGATCATAACATATCGTTTCATATACTTTGGAACCTTTTAAAAAAAAATAGTCATTATCCAAGAAATAGCTTAACATTCCATATCGTCATGTTCATGGTAAGAACATATCCTTGACGTATTCGTCATAGACATTTTCTCATATCTGGCATCATCCTTGTCATCATAAAATCATGTTCGTCGTTTTAGTCATAAAAGCTTTCAAATCATCAAACTTGGTTTTTGGAGAAAAATGAATATTTTGGAAAACATTTGCGAACTTTTAAGAAGGAAATCATGCCTTAGAACCATTACTTCTAACGTTTGAAAATGAGAACGTTATGGAAGCTTTTAACACGTCTCACGTATGAATCATGCCATGGAAAGGAAGGGCGTAGCCTTAACATACCTGTGTCGTGCCTTACTAGCTACGCTTATCCATCCAAACTTGTTAGTCTACATTCAAGAGAGTTGACATAATCATTAGACTCATCACCATATACTTATCTCAATCCTTCAAACAAATTCATTTATATCTACGTGAAATTTCGCAAAGATCTCCTCTCGTAAATATACCATCCCCGAGAATCTAACTCGGCAAATTTTAATCAAAAACTTCCGGGAATTCAACCGGCCAAACCAACAATAATACTAACAATTATTCTAGCAACACTTTAATATTCAATTCAATTCAACTCAATTCACATAACATCCAAAACGATTCAATCAACATACTACTTCGCCCAACACCTTCCAATGTCAACAAGAACAATAACGACTTATGTTACATCCGGCATTTTCGCATATTCGGAAAATTTTGAAATAATTGTGACTTGTATGTTATAAGTCAATTTCTTGGTTCTAGTTAATATGTTTATGTTGTTCTATGGGAATTTAATGTGGAAGTGTTGAAGAAGGCCGAGGGCAAATTTGGAATTTTGGAAATTGGTTGCGGAAATTATAAAACGGGACTTTTAATGAATTGGGCCAAGAATTGGACAACAAAAATTGAGGCCCAAATTTGATGGGGTGGCCGGCCATTGGCATGGCCCAAGACCCATTTTAAATGGTCATGTGATTTACACATGACCTATAGATGGATATATATCAAGTTATCAAATGGAACTATCAAGAACAAAAAAAAAAGATTGAAGAGCAGCCATGGAAGCTCTCGGCTGAACCTTAGAAAAAAAAAAATTTTCCAAGCTTGTTGCTTCATCCAAATTTCTTGTTCTTCTTGAATTCTTAACAAGTTCGATACGCTCTTCGACGTGATACAAGTAGCTAAGCAAAAGAACTACGTTTGCGGAAGATTGGAATTTGAAGAGAAAGGTATGAATTTCATGCTTCATGATATGGAATAAGTAAATGTGTTATAATGATTAGAATTAAGTGAGAAATATGGAAGTATGGTGTGTGTGTGCATGGCGTGTGTGTGTGTGAAGGCCATGTTTGGCCGTGTGCATACATATGTGTGTAGGAAGGTTGAATTAAATTTTATGTTGAATTTAGCTATGTTTATGTTGGAAATTACATTGGCAATGGAAGTTGGAAGAATTTGGTTGAGGATGGAATTTGGAGTTTTGGCCGTGTTGTGCTAAATGATGAAGTGGGAACGGTTTAATGTTGTTTAATATGTTAGTTGTGTTGTTGTGACTCTTGCATGTAAACGAAGGTAAAATGGTGTAAGTTTGCCTTGAAATGAAGTGTAGGAGCCTATGTCGTTTTAGTATGATTTTATGATATTATGAAAATGAAATGGTTAGAGTGCAAATTATGATTAATGTGATGGATTTGGGAAGATGGAAATGTATTATAAACTTGTGTGTTAAAGATTGGAAGAATTGAGTAAGTTATGGCTTTGGTGGAAAATTGGCATAATTTGTATATCTTGTGATATATATTGTAGAAACGTTATGATATGTCTCCGAATGGTATTGTAATGAACTTGATGAGTAATGAATGTGAAAATATTGGATTTGAATTGGAAATGCGAAGTTGGAATGAGGGTTACAACCTTATGTTGGAAAAATGACTAAATAAGTTATATTGTATTAAGTTGTTGTTGTTGGTGTTCTTGATATTTTTGTTGGGTTGTTGTTGATTGTTTGGAACCGAGTGAATCTCGGGGGTGTCATATTCATAGGGGAAGTGCTGCCGAAATTTCGGTAGCCAAATGCTAACCAAAGTTGAAATGTTAGCTTGCATGAATAGTAACTGGTAAAGATGACCATTTGCAGATTTTCGGCGAAACGGGAATCAAGATTTGACGAGCGTAAGGCATAACGAAGGTATGTAAAGCCTTCCCTATCCTTCTTTGGCATGTTCTAAGTGTAGTAGGCTTGAAAGCGAGCCTCAATTGTACTCCTACGTTTCACAATCTTAGATTGAAAATAGCGTCAACACGTTCAGTAAGATTGAACCTGTTTCTTTATAACTTGTCGTCAAAATGCTTTCTATGAATGAAACCTTCCCTAATGAACCCGGATTGTCCCAAACGCTCATAAATGACTTCATAAAGTTTATGATTCCTAATTTATGCCCGCCGCCTCGATGTGACCCGAGGTAGGCCCACAGAATCCGAGACCTCTTACTACGGTTTTAATTGATTTGTTTCTATATAATGTGTAAAGAAATCTTTTGATCATTGTACTATTTTCGAACGATGAATATGATGAGTTCATGACATGCTTTGACATGTATTATGATTCCAGAAACACGATTTGAAGTAAGTAATCGTGCCGTCCCCAAAAGAGCATACATATACATATACGATTATCGTCCGATTTTCTTGAAGTGATATGTCATCTGTTTTGTTCCGTTTGCTTAAGAACGACCATTCTGAATCTTTTGTAAGCCCCATGATATATTTGCCACGTACGAATAGTCTCAGAAATTCTGATTTGATACCATCCGTCACGGCATCCGAAAGGTACGTATTATGATTATTTGTATGATTTGTTTACTGAGTCTGGACTTATATGCATATGTTTCTGCATTACTCTTGTTCGTGCAAGTTATGATATGTCTTTTCAACGAGCCGGGCCGGGACATGTTCTCGTGCGACTCCTTTGCATTATTCACCGAGTCCCTCGTACTTGCGGGCGGGACACGTTATTTATGTATGATTATGATGTGATGATACGGGGATGGCGGCCGGATGGCACATGATTATTATCCACGAGACCCGCGGTACGGGGCCGGGACACGTTATGTATACATGATATATATATATATGAGTCGACATGCATGATTCCATATTCCGAGTCCCTTAACAAGGGCCGGGACACGTTATGTGCATATTTGGCATAAGATGATGTTATATATGATTTCACCTACGAGTCCCCTTATCGGAGGGCGGGACACGACACATGTTCATGTGACATTATATGATTTGTTATGTATTGCTTATCTTTTGGCATTATGTCTCACGAGGTCTCGGACAAGGTATTGCTTTTGGTATTTGATTCTAGCTAAGGCTCACTTTGTCATATTTATACTCATGTCCTTGGTTATGATTTTATATCTTACTTTTCCGCTTTACATACTCGGTACATTTTCGTGCGACCCCCACATTCTTCGGGGGCTGTGTTACATGCCCACAGGTACCGACGCACCTCGAGATACGCCACCAGCTTAGGGTACCGGTTCTGCTATTGGAGAGTACTCCTTTTGATCCGGAGTAGATACTTTTGGTATACATCTTCAGTCGTTTGTCTGCTTTATTTGGGTACGGCGGGGCCCTGTCCGTCTTCGATTACGATCGTATATTAGAGGCTCCGTAGACATAAAGAGTGGGTTATGGTCCTATCGTACGAGTTTGTGTATGTATTATGTGTTTGGGCGGTTATCCGCGGCGGCCTGCCGGCTCGCCTATATATGTGTATATAAATATGTTGGCCTTGTGTGGCCTTTTGGTATTTTACGAATGCGGGTTAATTTTTTGGTTAGTAAGAAAAACGAGAGGAAACTACCTTAATTTTTTCTAAATGTTTGAGTTACTACTTTTGGGCTTTTGGTACGTACGGGTGCCCAGGTCGGGCACTAGTCACGGCCTACGGGGTTGGGTCGTGACAAAAGTGGTATCGAACTATCTGTCCTCGGAATGTGCTACGGGCCGTGTCTAGTAGAGTCTTGTTTATCGGTGTGTTGTGCACCATCTATAAACGAGGAGGCTACGGCCCACATTTAGGATGTTATGTTACCCTTTCTTTGGATCTTAGATCGTGCGTTAGAGCTAATCCCTGTTATCGGGATATTTTCCCTTCGACGAAATGTTATATTTTTCGAGGATGCCTCCGAAGAAGGCAACGGGTTGTCCTTAAAGGGCAAGCGAATTAGATGAGACTAGTCGGGCGCGAGGGATACACGGGCTCGTGCTCGGACTACGCCGGCATTATGCTTCGGTCGGAGGGTTCCGCTACGCCACCGAGAGAGGCGGAAGTTACTCGGGGTCCGCCCCCGGCCACGCGGCCTGTGCCTCCGCTCCCCGGCCGGGGCGGACACGGGGACCTTTGCGAGAGGGCTGTACGGTGTCCTTGACAACACGGTTCCGGATCGGGTCCGTAGACGCGGGCGGAGAGAGATGATGACGATGAGGGCGGGCGTCTATACCTCGGGGTTGAGAGGATAGTTCCTCGTATGCGGCCCTCATTTTTCGGGTCTAAGCCCGATGAGGACCCCCGTGACTTTATTCGGGGGATGCGGCGCTCGCTAGATTTGGTCGAGCTTCGGAGACGGGTACGGAAGAGTTGGCTTCGCATAGATTGCGGGATGTTGCAACCAGCTTGGTATGAGTCTGGGAGCTATCCACGAGGAGGTGAGGGCGACTACGATATGGCTTGGACAATCCGAGTTCGAGGCCGCTTTCCTCCGTTTTTTCTTGCCCGGAGTTGCGGAGAGCGAGTTGATAGATTTTTGAAGATAGAGCGAGAGGGCGGTGTCGAGAGTATAATTTGGAGTTTAATTCCCTGGCCGGGTATGCCCTACCATCGTAGGCGATATGGAGGATAGGATGCATCGATACGTGATGGGGTTGGACCCCTATTTGGTTGACTCTTGCATGACGATGGCGGCGCGGACGGGCGTGGACATTGCCGGTTGCGAACCCGTGCACGGGGTATGGAGGGACCGCGTACAGGGAGGATCGGTCGGTATATATATATGACGAGAGGCGGCCCAGAGGACGGAATCGAGGGGTATTCGGGGATTCCAATAGATGGGGCGGACGGTCTCGGCGGCGGTCGGGTAGATTCTTTCCTCCGTCGGACCGCGGTACACGGTATGTTGGTAGACATTTTGATGGCGCGAGTCCGAGACAGGTAGGCCGAGTTGGGTCCTTGGATTCTCGGCGAGTACGGGGTTCGGTCGGTCGAGGGTATCTTTGCCGCGGTGCCCTCGGTGTGGCGGGCATATATCATAACACCGGGAGAGTGTCGTCTCGCCACCGGCGTTTGTTTCTCGTGCGGCCGTCGGGGCCGCATTATGAGGAGTGCCCGTACGAGAGGTGGTACGGGTTCGGCCCGCCCCTACTCGGTCGGATGCGGCTCGTTTGCACCTTCGGTAGCCGTCGCCCCACACGGGCATATATATATATATATATATATATAGCGCGCGAGAGGTCGGAGCGGAGCACCCAGTTCTAGCGGTCCTTCGAACCGCGTATATGCTTTGACCAGCCGACAGGACCCGGGAGCGTCCCTAGATGCAGATCCAGGTATATTATTGACCTTTTCTTGAAAAGTACGTGCATTGATTGATCTATATTTCATTATGTTACGTGATTTTCTTTTAATATTGCTAGTCCCAAATTACAAAAATCATCGAGACTTTCACGATTATATGTATATATGTACGGACGGAAATAGACATTAAGGATTCGGGAGGGCGATATGATAATTGTATAGTCTAGGCTTAGGGGTGGGACCCGCTACGAAAATTTTTCGAAAATTTTATTAAGGCCGAGTCCACCCTAAATTATGTGACGAAGGTCGTGTGGGGCAGATGACGCAGTTATATTAGCGTTAATGTATCAAAATGTGTGAAAGATTTGCAGTTAAGCGTGCTAAAGCCAGAGTAATTCTGGGATGGGTGACCCCCCTGGGAAGTAAGCTAATTTTTCATAAGTGTAGACATAAGAGACAAATAGGAATGTTAGGGTGACCTAAAGGGAATTAGAATGCATGCGGAACAAAATGGATATGTGGCAACGACACCCTTACGACAAGACTACGAATAGAGTAATTAATGGAACGAGATAAGAAAATTTACACAAGTCTACGAAGTATAGTAAAAGGTAGTTTGATTCTAGTCATGACTCGTATACTAGTACCAACGCACCCAACTTTTGGTGAAATGTCTATTATACCTCTTATCTTCGAATCGATCACGTTTCGGTTTAATGTACCTGTTTAATCACGTGCGATTCGACTACAAATCCGTTTGATACATTTCCGTACGATTGACTTTGATTATCGTTAGAGCCGATATGTTTCTATACGTCGACTCCGATCATAAATACGGTTCGACATGCCTTTACACGTTTGACTTTGACCACGAATCTATTCGATATGGTTCGATATATTTGACTACGATTATGAATCCGTTTGATATGACGTCGGAATATGATTTTGTCCTTATATTTCGGTACTCTTCCGATCTAGGAAATGATTCGTCGACATTCGTTTGGTTCTTTGGTTCGGATAACGATTAAGTGTTTGCCATATGTTCCATCAAGATGTGCGGACGCTAGACTAATAAGGATTCCGTATAAGTCTTAATATGGTAATATCGGAGAAGGATGATAGAAGGAGTGGAAAAAAAAAAAAAAAACTCTTGCAAGTATTTTCGATCAAGTGCGAGTATGTAATTGGTAAAAGAACCTCCCGACTTATCACGATTTATTACAAGGTTGATTTGACATTCGAGGACGAATGTTCTAAAGGGGGGAGGATGTTACATCCGGCATTTTTCGCATATTCGGAAAATTTTGAAATAATTGTGACTTGTATGTTATAAGTCGATTTCTTGATTCTAGTTAATATGTTTATGTTGTTCTACGGAAAATTTATTGTGGAAGACGTCGAAGAAGGCGAGGGGCAAATTTGGAATTTTGGAAATTGGTTCGGAAATTACAAAACGAGACTTTTAATGAATTGGGCCAAAAAATTGGACAACAAAAATTGAGGCCCAAAATTTGATGGGGTGGCCGGCCAAGCATGGCCCAAACCCATTAAAAATGTCATGTGATTTACACGTGACCTCTTGGATTAATATATCAAGTATATATATGGAACTATCAAGAAATTTCAAAAAAAAAAAAAGATTGAAGAGAAATCAAGAACTCTCACGAAAGAAAGAAAAAAAAAATTTTCCAAGCTTCTTCTTTCATCCAAAAATTTCTTGTTCTTCTTGAATTCTTAACAAGTTCGATACGCTCTTGCCGTGATACAAGTAGCTAAGCAAAAGTTGGCAACTTGGGAAGTTGGAAATTTGAAGAAAAAGGTATGAATTTCATGCTTCATATTATGGAATAAGTAAATATGTTATAATGATTAAATGAGTGAGAAACTATGGAAGTATGGTGTGTGTGTGCATGGGTGTGTGTGTGTGAAGGCCATGTTTGTGAGTGTGCATACATGTGTGTAGGTAAGAGTGTTGAATTTTATGTTGTATTCTAGTCTATGTTTATGTTGGAAATTATATTGTAAATGAAGTTGGAATGAATTTGGTTGAGGATGGAATTTGGAGTTTTGGCCGTGTGATGTAGTGTGATGAATGGGAACGGTTTAATGTTGTTTAATATGTTAGTTGTGTTGTTGTGACTCTTGCATGTAAGCGTAGGAAAAATGGTGTAAGTTTGCCTTGAAATGAATGTGGAAGCTTATGTCGTTTAGTATGATTTTATGATATTATGAAAATGAAATGGTTAGAGTGCAAATTATGATTAATGTGATGAATTTGGGAAGATGGAAATGTATTATAAACTTAAATGTTAAAGATTGGAAGAATTGAATAAGTTATGGCTTTGGTGGAAAATTGGCATAATTTGTATATCTTGTGATATATATTGTAGAAATGTTATGATATGTCTCCGAATGGTATTGTAATGAACTTGATGAGTAATGAATGTGAAAATATTGGATTTGAATTGGAAACGCAAGTTGGAATGAGGGTTATAACCTTATGTTGGAAAAATGACTAAATAAGTTATATTGTATTAAGTTGTTGTTGTTGTGTTCTTGATATTTTTGTTGGGTTGTTGTTGGATTGTTTTGACGAGTTGAATCTCGGGGGTGTCATATTTATAGGGGAAGTCTTTTTGAAATTTCGGTAGCCAAGTATCTAACCAAAGTTGAAATATTAGCTTGCATGAATAGTAATTGGTAAGGATGACCATTTGCAGATTTTCGGCGAAACGGGAATTAAGATTGGACGAGCGCAAGGCATAACGAAGGTATGTAAAGCCTTCCCTATCCTTCTTTGGCATGTTCTAAGTGTAGTAGACTTGAAAGCGAGCCTCAATTGTACTCCTACGTTTCACAATCTTAGATTGAAAATAGCGTCAACACGTTCGGTAAGATTGAACTTTGTTTCTTTATAACTTGTCGTCAAAATGCTTTCTATGAATGAAACCTTCCCTAATGAACCCGGATTGTCAAACGCTCATAAATGACTTCATAAAGTTTATGATTCCTAATTTATGCCCGCCGCCTCGATGTGACCCGAGGTAGGCCCGCGAATCCGAGACCTCTTACTACGGTTTTAATTGATTTGTTTCTATATAATGTGTAAAGAAATCTTTTGATTATTGTACTATTTTCGAACGATGAATATGATGAGTTCATGACATGCTTTGACATGTATTATGATTCGAAACACGATTTGAAGTAAGTAATCGTGCCGTCCCCAAAAGAGCATACATATACATATACGATTATCGTCGATTTTCTTGAAGTGATATGTCATCTTTGTTTTGTTCCGTTTGCTTAAGAACGACCATTAAATCTTTTGTAAGCCCCGTGATATAATTGCCACGTACGAATAGTCTCGAAATTCGATTTGATACCATCCGTCACGGCATCCGAAAGGTACGTATTATGATTATTTGTGTGATTTGTTTGCGAGTACGGACTTATATGCATATGTTTACGCACTACTGTACGTGCGAGTTATGATATGTCTTTTCTTGAGCCGGGCCGGGACATGTTCTCGTGCGACTCCTTTGCATTATTCACGAGTCCCTCGTACTTGCGGGCGGGACACGTTATTTATGTATGATTATGATGTGATGATACGGGGATGGCGGCCGGGATGGCACATGATTATTATCCACCGAGACCGCGCGGTACGGGGCCGGGACACGTTATGTATACATGATATATATATATGAGTGCGACATGCATGATCTGTAATGCAAGGTCCCTTAATAAAGGGCGGGACACGTTATGTGCATATTTGGCATAAGATGATGTTATATATGATTTCACCTACCGAGTCCCTTATCAAGGGCCGGGATACGACACGTGTTTCATGTGACATTATATGATTTGTTATGCATTGCTTATCTTTTGGCATTATGTCTCCGAGGTCTCGGACAAGGTATAGCCTTTTGTATTTTGATTCTAGCTAAAGCTCCTTTGTTATATTCTATACTCATGTATCACGGTTATGATTATGCTTCTTACTATTCGCTTTTACATACTCGGTACATTTTTCCGTACGACCCCTGTTCTTCGGTATTTTGTTACTGCGCGGTGCGAACGCACCTCGAGATACGCCACCGGCTTAGGTGCCGGTTACTACATTGGAGAGTACTCCTTTTGACCGGAGTAGATACTTTTGGTATACATCTTCAGTCGTTTGTCTGCTTTATTTGGGTACGGCGGGGCCCTGTCCCGTCTTCGATTACGATCGTATGTTAGGGCACAGTAGACATAAAGAGTGGGTTATAGTCTGTCTAGAGTTTGTGTATGTATTATGTGTTTGGGCGGTTATCCACCGCGGCGGCCGTGGCTCGCCTATGCGTGTGTATATAAATATGTTGACGTGTGGCCTTTCTTTGGTATTTTTACGAATGCGAGGTTAATTTTTGGTTAGTAAGAAAAACGAGGAAACTGCACGAAATTTTTCTAAATGTTTGATTCACTACTTTTGGGCTTTGGTACGTACGAGGTGCCCGAATTGTGAACTAGTCACATTCAGGTGCAGGTCGTGACAACTTAATTCTTTCTTTCAAATTCAATCACCACAGCCCACTTATAATCTTCCAACACATGTCTCATTTCCAATTTCATAAATTATATCAACAATTCCATGCATTAGCGACATCATTTTCATCAAAACAAGAAGTCATATTAAAATCACATTGGCTTCCCCAAAACAGCCCACACAATTTATAACTTCAATTTGAGCCATCGAGCCTTCGTTTTCATCACATAATCCACAACAAACAACAACCAAAATACTAAAAAAAAATTATTCATCATACCTACACCAACCACGTATACGTACAACACAACTTCACTTCCAAACCTTCGTTCAACATCATGGAATCCACAACACAACAATAATTGAACTACTAAATAAATTCAATCAATTTTTCCACACATACACACCCGTTCACACCACACACGTATTGCGTATTTCATGAGTTTCGTCTTTTCCACGTACTACAATATTCACAAATCATCCATAGCACATAAAAAGGTTGATTCTTACCTTGTTCCTTCAACTTCTTCACTTGACCATTGTTGAACTCTTGCAAGCATAGATGTTTTTCTTGCTCCAATAGGTACTCCACTTTGCTAGGGACCTTCCAATTAATGGAAATACTTGAAGGAAATAATTTTTGATCAAATATCTCAAGGCTTCCTCTCTTCTTTTTTTCTCCTTTGGCCGTCCCCTCTCCTCTCTTTTCTCTTTTCTTTTTTTTTTCCTTTCTCTCTTTCTCTAAATTTCTTGAATTAAAGGATGACCCTTCATATATATATACTTAGCCTCTTCCACTAGCATATAAGCACATGGCCCTTTCATTTTTCTAGAATTTCTGCTTCTTCTTAAAAAATATAGATGACTTAACTCTTGCCATGTACACTTTGGTCCTAATATATTCATCACATGGTCATCTTGGAAATTTCAGAATTTTCTTGAATATTTGTGAAATTACCATTTTACCCTAGGCTTCCATAATATTACCATGAACTACTTTGCGAATTTTCCTTTTTATCCTTAGCCTTTTCCAATATTTCCCTACTAATAATATTCATAAGCAATACTCATAAACAACTTATGCATTGAAATAATTTTGGAAGTAGTCTTGCCTTTAAGCCACCAACGGTGTCTCCGAATTAATAAACGTATGAAGTACGGGTCATAACATCCTCCCCCTTTAGAACATTAGTCCTCGAATGTTCAACGCGATCTTTATGGGGTCTCGTAGCACCTCGGGGGTTCCTTTCATAATTGTCCTTCCTTAAATGCTCACTCTTAACTTTTACCTTATTTCTCTTATGGTCGAACTCCTCGGTCTTTACCGAGTCCTCGTTTCGTGTCGTGGGTTTCCTAATCCTTTGCACCAACCGTTCCTACTTCCTTCACGTACTCACTTGAAAGGCCGATATGCTTTAAACTCGGTTCCGGGCTAATGAGTTTCCTTCGTTTGGACTTAAAGCCTAATGCGTTCTCCCCGCTGAGGAGCTCCTTATATGCCGACAGTCCTTTTTATGAAGTCTTTGTTTATACCTTATTCCTCGTCTCTCTTTCCAACTCTGCACATAACATATCGAAACTTCTTATCCCAGTTTTTCTTTTGCTTCCTGCCTATGTCATCATTTTGTCCCTTTCCGTACTCTTTCGTCCCTTCAGTTCGTCCTTTCACTTTCTTAACTCACTTACTCATAATTCTCTTTAACTACGCATCTGTCTTTGTAGTTGTGATCCATATTTCGCAAGTGTTCCGCTACTTTTATTCTTAGCACGAAATCCTTACAATTTTCGCTCTCTCTTCATCCTTATTCATTGGGTCTTTAACTATATTTGTGATCTTATAACCGAGCGGTCTCATGCACGTTCCCTTCATTTTATTTTATTTCCGCTAAGATCAAATCCCTCGGACCTCACATGAATTCTTATTCCACCTTCAACTTCCTCGACAATGTCGATCCATTACTGTCATATACCCTTCAATACCAAAGAGTCTTATAACATCGTGTTATATCCGGCATTTTTGCGTAATCGGAAAATGCGAAATAATTTCGATTTGTAAAGAATAAGGTTATATGTTGGTTGGAATTAAGACATACGTGTGTTGTTCATAGTAATGGTGTGGAAATACGGAAGAGAAGAACGAGGAGCAAGTGGAATTTTAGAGAAATTTGTTTGGAATTACAAGACAAGAATTTTCACTAATTGGACTCGGGAATAAGGGGAAAATTAGGCCCAAAGAGATGGGGTGGCCGGCCAACTTCTGTATGAAAGCCTATTTAGTTTAATTAATTTCCATGTGCTAAATTATAAGGTGGATTAATTTCAAGAAAAAGAAAGAAAAATCAAGAAAACTCTAGAAATTGAAATAAAGATGAGGCATGTGCATGGTATTGTGATACTTATATATATATACAAGAGAGGGAGTGTTCATCATGGAAGAAACAAAGAGAAAGAATAAGAAAGAACAGAAAAAGGGAGGAGGAAGAACGGATAAAGGGGGA